>NC_051164.1:9947334-10013958 GCF_013339745.2 Dermacentor silvarum | reverse complement strand
CAGTTGTGTGAAGTGCAGGACAATGGACACGGGAACATTAAGTGTATTAGTGCGCGCTTTCTATTGTTCTGGTTGTATTTTGCGTGAACGTTGTATACGTCTTTGGATGTTCAGGTGGTGCATGATAAGTAGCATGCATTGAGCTTTAGTTGATGCATAACTTGGATATTTGCCTGGGTTCTGTGCCTAGTTGTGCTAGCGTAAGCGCTTAGTAGAATTCATTGGCAAGGTGTTCTCGAGAGCGCGTTTTCTTTTTTTTTTCTTTTTTGTCGTTTCCGCAGTGTATCGGAGCGGAGGCTCGCAGTACGCGAACAGTCGCAGTGTTGCACGATACTCTTTATACGTCACGCTGTATTTTGTTAGGTTAGCCTTGTGGTATGCTACAGGCTGTTTGTAACTTGCGGAGTGCTGTTGCATCAGCAGAAGGGTTCAGTCGTGTTTCGTATGCTTGTTTTAAACTAGCGACGTTCTTTTGATCTTACAACGCCCCACAAGGGGCTGCCGAACATTTTTGATGCGGGCAGCGTGTGCTTGCCCTAGTTGTGTTATTGCGTAAGCACTATTTTGTCGGCTAAGATTTTTTTCTTATTATCATGTTCTGCATGAAATGTCGCGTGTTTGAAGTGTCGCGCCAGGGTTAGAGTTCAGCGTTTTTGTGCGTGTGTGAATTAACTAGTGCAACAGGTATTTTTTTTTTTTTTTACACCGCAGGTGTAGCATGTGCTACACGGTTACTCCGTAGGAACGAGCTTGTCGTAACGCTGGAATGCTTACGGCAGTCTTGTAGGTTTTTTGTTTGTTCGGCTACTGCGTAATTGGCTATGTTACATGCAGCCGGCTTTTTCTTGGTTAGGCTGCGGCAACACTGTTAGCAAGTGGTTGCCTAGTCTTGGGTGGAGGGTGTAAGCCTGCTGCTAGAAAAGAACGAGTTTTGTCTTTAATTATAGATCGGCAAGCTTGAAACCGGCATTTTGTACCCTTTTCATCCTGTTGAAGGGAACGGCTGCAGAGGAAAGCTTAAGCGACGGCTAGCGTATTTGGTCAATGCTCCTTGCTTGACAGGCAAAACACAATGGGATAATTGGTCGGCGGCGGATGCATGTCGCGTTGACGGCGCCGAGGTGAGCAGGCGCACGGCTCATGACACTGCCAGATTAAAACCGGCACGTGGATGGGCGATTTGTGGCAGCAAGGCGTGACGCGTCAACGACCCTTGCCGGTTGTGGCGCACGGTTCAGAAATTCATTCGGAGACACGCTTTCGAGTGGTTTCAAACGTGACGGACGCGATTACAGCTGACCAGATGTACTTGCGGACCGACTGGCTCTGAGAAATGACGGGGCGGCGCATGACGACGGAAGACCGTTGCCAATCGGCCGTCGCGAAAGGCTTCTTCGAGCAAGCATTTACTGAATAGGGGTACGTGAGCCCAAAGTGTCGGTCGCCACGTTTCATTATTGACAAAGGACCCGTAGCTACTACGGTATCGGTTTTTCGTATAGGTACGAGTGGAGAAGGGGTCACAGCAAAGGTCAATCGCTGCAGCTTCCAGGTGCCGCCTGTTCTTTAGATTTTGTTGAGCCCATTGTGCTGGGCGCTGTGGCTCTCCCAGGGAGCACGCATCCTATGCACCTGTCCCCCCCCCCCCCTTTCTTGGAACGTTGTTGTCATTTGTATGTTGTTTTGGGGGATAGTGAGAATGATACCGTAAAAGGCGGTAGAGGAAAGGGCGCTTGGAAGAAGCGCAAAGCTGGAAGCGCCTGCACAGGATTTGTGGTTGGTGCGTCGGCGGACCACTCACAGCCACTCCGTGGCAATTGGGTGGTAAATGCTTGGGGCGGGGCACCGGAGGGTAGAAAACTTGGCCCCGTTGCCCCGTCCAAGCGGTTCTGGACAAACTTCGGTGCTATGCACCATCGACTATGTCGTTATAGGGTCGCCCTATGTGTACCAGTTCCGTCTATTATGTGTACTTGTAACTTCATGTAAAGTCTTGTAAATAATTGTAAATAGAAAGTTTTTCTTTTCTCTCGTCATCTGTGTCTACTTCGATCAAGCAGAAGCATCCAGCGAACCAGTCGCCGCTATCGCTAGCGGCAGTATACATCCTCTACTTGCGTAAACCGGCTCTGGCGGTGCGTCTCGGACGCCCAAGTAGAAGAGTGGTAAAGAAGAACCTCAACTTTACTCATCCCCTCCGCAATTCTAAAAGCTTACGGCAGTATATTTGCTCCGGTTTTGACATCTATATTTAATAATTCTTTGACTACTTCCACTTTCCCTCACATGTGGAAAAGTGCTCGTGTTTTTCCTGTATTTAAGTCTGGCTTCAAAACCGATGTCTCAAATTACCGCCCAATTTCTCTTCTCTGTGCTACGTCCAAGATTTTTGAGCTTGCTCTTCACAACTTATTGTCTTTTACTGTGAAGAACTCGCTCATTCCGAATCAGCATGGATTTCTGACTGGCCGCTCCACTATCACAAATCTCACAAGTTTCATGACACAGATCTCCACGCCGGTACTTCAAAGGGGGCAAGTTGACACCATTTATTGTGATCTCAGCAAGGCTTTTGATGTAGTCAGCCACTCGCTGCTTCTGATGAAGCTTACGCACTTTGATATTGACTCGTCAATTGTGAACCTCTTGCGCAGTTATCTTCTTGATAGATCGTGTTATGTTAACGTCAATGGTCAAACTTCTTCTTCTTACATGGCAACTAGCGGCGTCCCTCAAGGGTCAGTATTAGGACCACTCCTTTTTTTAATTTTTATTAATGACGTTCTTTCTGTTATTCGGAACTCTTCTTTCCTTCTATATGCCGATGACATCAAGATTTTTAAGAAAATTCACACTGTTGATGACTGCCGCGCCTTGCAGTCTGACCTGTTTTTCTTTTCTAAATGGTGCAAGGATAATAAGCTCACCTTGAATGCTGCTAAAACCAAAGTCATGACTTTCACACGCAAAACAGCAAGTATTTCTTTTTCTTATTCTGTAGATTCTGTGCCGTTGTGTAAGTTCTGCGAGATCAATGATCTTGGTGTACTTTTTGATGCAACCTTACACTTTTCGGCGCACATTAAACGTGTTGCAATGCGGGGTATGCGCTCTCTAGGTTTTGTATGCAGACTATCGAGGGAATTCAAGTCTCCTACTCCATTCCGCAAATTGTACACAACCATCTGTCTTCCTCAACTCGAATATGCCTCGGTCGTCTGGAATGGCTCTTCTAGATCCAACAGTGACATTATAGATCGTGTCCAGAAAAAGTTTCTAAGCATATATAATCACCGCTTTGCAAACCTGGACATTGCACCCTGTACTAGCACTGTTGGATTGTTGTCGTTGCCCTCCCTTCGCGACCGACGTAATCGCGCTGACCTCCTGTTTCTCTTCAAACTCATTCACGGTAACCTCACGTGTCCCGAACTTCTCAGCTGTGTCATGTTTCGTATCCCACGCAAGATCACCAGAGAACATAGACCTTTCCTTGTTCCTGCCTGTCATCACGAACACTCAACCGTCCACAGGATACAGAGTCTTTACAACGCTTACTTTCGTGATCTTGATATCTTTCATAACTCCTTGTCATCGTTCTCTTCCGAGCTTTGCCTTGTGTTATAATTTCATGCATTGTTCAAGTGCCCTTCTCCTCCTTTTTCTTTTGTATTTACTTTGCGCTTTGTTCTCGGTACTCTCTTCTTTTCACAATTTTTATTTTTAATCATTTTTTAATGATATTCCCATGCAGTGTTTTGTTTTTGGTTTGTAATGTATGTGTGCGCCAGCACTCAGACCTTAGGGTTGTTCCTGGGCACGTTAAATAAACATGATTGATTGATTGATGATTGATGATTATTATTATTATGGTGCCGGTGAATATCCGCACGCATATCCACTGCTTACAGTGATGGAGCAAATGTCATCCCGTTCCATTTACCAGCGACAAATTGGGACGATGCTCGTACCACAAGTACCTGGGGAAGTAAAGTCGAAGACAGGCACTCTGTCTCAACTTGCTCTCTCCGTGTTTTTCCCCAAGAAGCACCTCAGCGATGGCATACCCTAATGTCCGTCACGATGGTAGACAAATTGTGCCCACGCAAGCGCTTATTCTCAGACCTGCTGTACTGGCTAAATTCCGCACGTGAACGATATCTGATACACCGCACCGGATATGCATGCCACAGAATTATTTACGCGCATGCTTCATCTCATTTTCTTTTTTAACTGACAGTCTCCGCGCGTTTGTTTAATTAGAATGCAAAGAAGAATACACGTTCACTATATTTGCTGTTTCTATCTTGCTGCGAGTCCACTCTTAGTTGGAATGGCACCACCTGACGCTGAAGTGCTATATTGTAGCCAGTGCTACACAGAACGACCTGCTCACTGAGCTTAATTTTTCCCAGCAAAGCTTCAGCAACCGCTGAACTTGTAGAACGGGTAAGGCATCTCTTTCAGCAGTCGTAAATGTCGGGCACCACAGCAGTACTTTTTCTTATGTCGCAGGATCTTTTTCAGTGCAGACTCCTGAAATTATATAGCAATGACGCGTTCCTTTGTCGTCGCTTTTGTTGCGTGCAATCGAATATGTACGACTCACCCAATGACTTGCAGTACAGAACCTGCTGTGCTATTTTGCATTTTGTAGACCCATTGACCACGGTTGGCTAATGGGGGGAAAGAAATATGCTGCATGCATATTTTTTTTACGTGCAGGGCTCCGACCTCGTCACGTACTTCTCCGGTCATGTGAGTATGTGGCTAGGCGTCTCCCTCCTGCAATTGGCCGACATCCTCTGCAATATGTACAAGAAGCTCTGCTCTTTGAGAGAGTAAGTGTTGAGCTGCTCGTCAGTCATTCACGAGAACTATAACTCTGTGTTGAAAATCGAGTGTCAATGTCCGACTGATCACCTAACAATGCTTCACATAGGCTTTCAGAAACGTCATATGAAAGAGCTGAAGTGAACTGAATTTTATTTCCGTCATCGATGGGGGAGGAGAGCGAAAAGGCTGTATAAAAAACTTGAAAGGCCCTCTCCCCCTCCTGGGCACAGCAGATGACGCACAAACAAAACATTTTACACCAACAACTCTACAACACAATTTTTTACTACAAAAACAGCAAAGATTCTAGATTTATGAAACTATGTATATTTTCAAATGTATGCTAAATGCAGAATGTAAATTTATGTAGCAAAGCGCATTGTAACATCCAAGAAAAAGTAAACAAAGACAGGACGTACACACACACACACACACACACACACACACACATATATATATATATATATATATATATATATATATATTATAAGAAGCCAACAAACAATGACACCAAGGACAACCTGGGGGAAATTACGAGTACTTACTAATTGAATTAAAGAAATGATACATTCATGGAAATGAAAATAGATGAAAAAATAACTGTCCGCAGATGGGCAACGATCTCACGTTTTCGCATTACGCGTGCGATGCTTTCACCATCGAGCTACCGCGGAGCCGTTTTCCCATCCACTTTCTGGGGTATTCATGTTTTCTTTACAACTAGAACTGACCCTGGGAGTGTTAGCCAGCGCCACCACTCACACACACGGTGGCGCTGGCTAACACTCCCAGGGTCAGTTCTAGTTGTAAAGAAAACATTAATACCCCAGAAAGTGGATGGGAAAACGGCTCCGCGGTAGCTTAATGGTGAGAGCATCGCACGCGTAATGCGAAAACGTGAGATCATTCCCCACCTGCGGACAGTTGTTCTTTCATCCATTTTCATTACCATTAATTTATCATTTCTTTAATTCAATTAGTAAAATACAAGTAATTTCCTCTATGTTCTCCTTGGTGTCAATGTTTGTTGGCTTCTTATGATATTATATGTATAATATATATATATATATATATATATATATATATATGTGTGTGTGTGTGTGTGTGTGTGTGTGTGTGTGTGTGTGTGTGTGTGTGTCCCAAGACTGTTTTGCTGCACATATCACGCAGAAAGTCTTCAATTCATTTACTATTTATACGCGGAGTCACACAGCGTCAATTTTAGACATTTTGGAATTACTTTTTCTTTCCCATGGAAAAGACTAACGATACTTCAGTATACAATAAATAAGAATGGTCCCAGGACGCTACTCTAGGGTACACCGGTGAGAATAGCGAGCAAGCTTGACGAGTAGGCGTTCATTTTTGCACTTTGATAACGACGTGAAAGATAATATTCCAGAATTTGCTACAATTTTCTTCCTATTTCATAAAATTCCAGTTTGTTTATTAGTCGTTTTCGGTCTAGGTAGTCAAATGGTGTTATTAAATGAACAAATATCCCTAATACAAACTTTCTATTGTCTATATTCTTTATAATATTGTCACGTAGTCGTGAGAGTGCACAACACAGTAGCAGAGCTGTGAATGAGGAAACTGAGTTTTTTATGGGCGAACATATACCCACAAAAACAGGCTGCACTCAAAGCACAACGATAGAAGCAAACACAGTCGGCGATTGTCGAAATCTGTGCAGCGGGTCAAGCCCGTCCGCGTTTATAGATCACTCGTCAAAGGTACCAGTGCAATCGCTCGTGCCCCGTGGTTTCCAGAAACGATTACATAATTCGTGTCGCACATGCAGTCTGATTATACAAGGTTCGGCAAGGGCATACACGACTGATAGAATCAACGATAACATTCGCGTAAGTTATAAATCATGGACGTGCGTCTTGCGCTGAGCGATAACGTTTAACATTTGTTAGCTGGTAAACAACGGTCACCGGAGAAAGATGAACAAGCACACGTGTTATTGCCCTCCTCTTAAAGAACATCGTCCAGATGATGCAAACAGAAGTGCGCAAAACAGAAGTACCCGTATTAAAGAAAACTACAACAAAGCAACCAAGTACCGACGTTCGTCAGCGGGCGTAGAAAGACTTAAAACGCACTACGTGAACGACTTCAGGTCGTGTGCGGTGCCGCTGTGATTGCGAAGTGCGGTCTGGCACGACCTCATAGTCCAGTGCGCCGATACATCGAATGATCTTGTAGGATCCGAAATAGCGTCGCAACAATTTCTCACTAAGTCCTCGTCGACGTATTGGAGTCCAAACCCTAATACGCCGAATATGGAGATAGGCGTCGACGTCGAGATTATCTTCGTCGGTGACGTGCGGCAGCATGGCGTCGAGAGTCGTCGTCGTGTTCTTCCGTAAACCAGCTTGAACGGCGTGATCTGCGTTGTGTCTTGCCCTGCCGTGTTGTAAGCGAAGATTACGTACGGCAGGATGGCATCCCACGTCTTGTACTCTACGTCGACGTATGTACATTGCAACCATGTCGACGAGGGTCCTGTTAAGCTACTCCGTAAGACCATTCGTTTGCGGGTGGTAGGCAGTCGTCCTCCTGTGGCTTGCCTGGCTGTATTACAGAATGGCTAGGGTGACCGCTGCAGTAAAGGCCGTTCCTCTGTCGGTGATGAGGACTTCTGGGGCACCATGTTGCAGCAGGATGTTCTCGACGAAGAATTTCGACACTTTGGCTGCACTAACTTTCGTCAGAGCTTTCGTTTCAGCGAAGCGGTTAAGGTAGTCCGTCGCCACAACCATCTACTTATTTCCGGATGTTGACGTAGGGAAGGGCAGCAACAAATCCATGCCGATCTGCTGAAATGGTCAGCAAGGAGGCTCGATCGGCTGTAGTAATCCCGCTGGCCTTGTCGGTGGTGTCTTGCGTCGCTGGCACCCACGGCTTGACTTGACATAACGGGCGACATCGGCGATCAGGCGCAGCCAATAATACTTCTCTTGTATTCTTGCGAGCGTACGGGAAAACCCGTGGTGTCCGGCTGTGTGATCGTCATGCAGAGTGTGCAGGCCTTTGGTCGGAGTGCTGCGGGCACGAGAGGTACGAGGGGCGTTCGATAAAGATTTCCCCGGACCTGTGGACGGACAGCAACGAAACTTTGCAGATTTATTAGTCCTTCTCTACATAGGTGCCACCCAGGGACACACACTTCTCCCATCTTTTTATGCAACTGTAAAGACCTCGCTTGTAGAAGGCGACAGGTTGCTCCAAAAGCCATGTTGTGACTTCAGAAATCAGAGTCTCATCATCTGGAAAAAGGTTGCCGTTCAAATATGACTTCATTGTTGGAAAGAGGTGGAAGTCCGATGGTTCGAGGTCGCGTGAATAAGGGGGATGCGGTAGAATTTCAAAGCCGCAGCAGCGTGCTTCCATCTGGGCAACATGTGAGTTGTGAACTGGGGCATTATCTTGCAGAAGGCGGACACCTTTGGTGAGCATGCCACGTCTCTTGCTCTTGATGACCTCCCGCAATTTCCGCAGCAGTGAAGCAGTATGCCCCAGTAATCGCGGCACCCTTTGCTAGGAAATCCATCAAGACTACTTCGTGCTGGTCCCAAAAGACTGTGAGCATGGCCTTGCCCGCCGAGGGCTGCACGCGTGCTTTCTTTGGAGGGGGTGAGTCTAAGTGCTTCCATTGCATCGACTGGACTTTAGTCTCCGGGTAAGATTGATGGATCCAGCTTTCATCCTGTGTAATCAGTCTGTTGAAAAAGTCCTCCTGGTTCCCATGGCACATGGTCAAAAGAGCCTGGGAACATTCGACTCGTTCCCGCTTTTGGAAAGTTGTGAGCAGCCGGGGAACCCAGCGAGCGGATACCTTACGGATATGAAGATGATTGTGAATGATTTTTTCCACGGACCCCACACTAATCTTGACATTTTGGGCTTGGTCTCGAACGGTTACGCGGCGATTTTTCGAAATGGCGGCCTCCACTTGCTGCATGGTGTATTCATCGATAGCGGAGTGGGGTCGCCCTGCAATCGGAGCCGTTTCCACCGAAGTCCGACCGCATTTGAATTGGCGATGTCAGTTCTTCACATTATATGATGGGGAATCCTCCCCATAAACCTAATTTATCTCATCGAACGTCTCCCTTGGAGTGCGGTTGTTCAAATACAGGAACTTGATGACTGCTCTGTATTCCACTGCATCCATTATCACACCTCACACCACTTCAACAACTGTAAAAGAAAGACCGCTATTAGTTCAGAGTTTCACATTGGCACGTGACCTATAGTGACTTATGTCATTACACATGGGCAGTTTCAGCTTCCTGCAATAAATATAAGTGAGTCAGGGGAAATCTTTATTGAACGCCCCTCGTAGTTTGCGCGGGCTGGGAAAACGTTCACTAGGAGGTCGTTTCGCAACAAAAACAACAGCAATCCGTGCCTAAATACCCTCAGGACAAGGTCAGCCTTGTCTGCTAAATACTCAGCAATGCTTAACAGCTTCGGTTCCGCTCGCTGCTGCTCGGCAAAGTCGTCTGCGCTTATTGTTCCTAGCAACGCGTCGTCATCCAGTCAGTGTTGCCAGGTCGGACGAGGTGGCGTAGCCCAAAGTTAGAGAAATGGTAGGCCAAATGTAGCCAAACACAAAAAGAAAGCAAAATATTTCGTAGCCAAATGTAGCCAGTTTTATTTGCAGTTTTATTTGTATATACATTTTCACGTTCCACTACGGCATTCCTTTTTTGTACAAACCGTTGTAACCAAATGTCCTTGACGCCATGAGGGTCGACATCACTCTTGCACACAGAACACTTTTTGGTTGGCACAGGAAGCTCTCAAGTTCCAGCGAATCGCTGCAGAGGGCGAAATCATAGTGCTTGTATTTTATGACAGATAGTGCTAAGTTATTATTTTAGTTATATACAGTAATATTAACTAGAAACTCTGCTTTTTAGTTCACGTGAATGCAAAATAATTTTAAGCATCTTTGAGCTCTCACGTGATATCTGCCTACGGCGTAGAAAAACTTCATCTGTCTAGCGGTCTGCGACGGTGACGCGCCCACGGCTTCTTTTTGATGAGCCAAAACCAGTGTTTGGTGCTATGATATCTCGCGTTATTTGTCTCATCGTCCTATCTTGTTTTCTCGTTAATTAGCTTGGACCGGGTTACCTGCGACACTCTCTATATAGTTTCCATTTACATCAATCTGGCCGCCATCTTAGGTCTCTATCACGGCAAGAACATGTGTTTAAAAGAAGTGAGAGACAACAGATGCCACTCGCTGATCGGTGTAAGCGAAGCTGTAAACGGTTGCTGCGCAAAACGGCCCTCCAGTGAAAGAAACGCGCAGTCGATTGCGGCGACGAGCACGTCCCGAACGTAACTCGCCCGAAATGGCAAAATCCGCGACGGCTCACAAAGAGCAAAGATAAACAACGAATTGCTAACAGTGGTAATTCTGTGAAAAACGGTTACGTCAAAAAGCAGACCATGTTGATATGCTAATAATAATAATAATAATTACTGGGGTTTTACGTGCCAAAACCACTATGTGATTGGGAGGCTTGACGCAGTGGGGTACTCCGGATTAATTTTGACCACCTGGGGTTCTTTAACGTGCACATAAATCTAAGTACACGGGTGTTCCTACATTTCGCCTCGATCGAAATGCGGCCGACGTGGCCGGGAATCCAACCCCCGTCCTCAAGCCAGCAGCGCGACACCTCACCTGCTAAGCTAACACACGGGCTAAGCTAAGCGAAGCTCTGCACGGGCTAGGCTAAGCACGGGCTAGCTAAGCTAACCTGCTAAGCTAAGCTCCACGCCGCTTGTGACGTGGCGCACTGGTGGCATCGTGGCAAACATGTTTCGATATTAGCACAATGAGTACCTGTATCTGTCAGGTTACAGGCAAACCATCTATAAGTAAACGCACCAGGACCCACTTTGGGCGCGGGGTCTTGCTCCTATTCTTTTTCATACTTTCTCGCATACTTGGCCCACTTCCTTATGGTTTGATTCTCCTCTTCGAGGAGGATTCGATCTTAAGTCTAACCTAAGGAAATGAACCTCTAACATAGGCACGAACAAAAATTCAACTCGCAGGAAAAGGAAAATGACAGTAAAGCTTAGCGTGAGAAACGTGAAGCATGTCGAAAGCTGTGCCCGGCGCGATAGTTCACTAAGAAGCCATGGCCATGAACACAATGAAGCGTGTCATCTACCAGCGCTTCTCTCATGTCGGCGCCCCGGTCGCCCGACCCTATTTTATTGCTCTCTGAGCATAGCGATGTTAGTACAGTGTATTGCGAGAAACCCTCTACTCCTAGGCTCATCCCGATGCCCGGGGATCGGATGTCTCACGGTGAAGCGCGATGTAAGTTTAAGTACACCAAAGATCAAAGCCACCGGCTCAAACAACGGCGTAGAGAATGTAGGGGAAGGGGGGGGGGGGGGTGCGGAGGGAACAAGGGGGGAACACGAGGGAACAAAGAGGGAACACGCACAGGCGCGCTGCCGGTTCAGCCAGCTAAAACATAGCCTTCGAGATTTGTTTCTACTCGAGCAGAGTCCCTCCGGAGCTTTGATTAGGGGCCACTTATAGCCCAAACAAAGCCAAGTAGCAGATTTTGAGTAGCCCAAATATAGCCACATAGCCAACTCGTCCAAGTCGATGGCAAAATTTTTTTCAGTAGCCCAATTTGGCTATCTATAGCCAAACCTGGCAACACTGCATCCAGTTCGCCTTGCGGTGGCAGGTCAGTAGGGGCGCGCGACAGGCAGTCGGCATCAGAATGCTTCCGTCCGGACTTACAGACCACGATGATGTCGAATTCCTGAAGTCTGAGGCTCCATCATGCTAGGCGACAGGAGGGATCCTTCAAGTTTGCCAGCCAACACAAGGAGTGGCGGTCGCTTACCACTTTGAGATGCCTGCCGTATATGTCAGGCCTGATTTCGCCGTAGAGCAAATGATCGCAAGGCACTCTTTCTCCGTCGTAGAATATTGGCTTCTGCTTTCGACACTGACCGGTTAGCATAAGCTATTACGCTTTCAACTGTGTCCTTCCTTTGGACTAGCACCGCACCGACACCTATGCTTTTTGAGTCAGGTGTGGATTTCCGTCTCGGCGTCTTCGTCAAAGTGTGAAGCACCGGCGGCGACTGCAGCCGTCGTTTCAGCTCCTCAAGTGCGTCATCCTGCCGTCATCATCATCATCATCAGCCTATATTTATGTCCACTGCAGGGTGATCTCCAATTACCCCTGTCTTGCGCTAGCCGATTCCAATTTGCGCCTTCAAATTTCCTAACATCCTGCCGTGTTTCCCCTTTAATAGGCAGCTTTAGCTCGGGCCCAACTCTGACGCGGCCTATTCAAATACATGTAAAACGCAGAAACGCCTTTCTGAGATAACCCGAGACAGCTTTTAATGAAATTTATTGCATTTGAGAGAGGAAGTTAAATTCTAGTTACGGCATCCATTAGATCATTCAAAGTGGACAAACTTCATATGTCAATTTATATCTTACGCGAATTCGTTACGTTGTGTACAAGGGTTCTGCAAAAGCACCATATTCCACATTACTAAATTTTTTGAGACCCATGTGTAACATATCGACTTTGTACGCCTTAGATGCACTATTGGATGCAATTCACAGAATTCTGATACCATTTTTCATTGCTGAATTACGAAGCTGTAAACCTAATAGTTTCGTTTTCTGAGAATTTGCGATTCATGCCTATTTTTAATAAAAAAAAATGGACGACCTAAGTCGAAAATTCGAAACCAACAGTAACCAGGATGAGGATTCCTTTTCTTTTAAATGTAACAAACCTCGTCAAATTTTCTGCAGTGGTTGCCGAGAAAAGGAATCCTCCTTTGATACATTCTTCTAGTGTAAACTGGTTCACATAATGCGTCACAGCGACTGAAAGTGAAGCTCATATGTTTCTTCAATCATGTCTTGATTTCTCACTATCGCAACCTATTACTGATCCCACGCGTTGGACATCCGGCACCGCAAACATTATAGACATAATATTAACAAATAACCCTGACATTTGCTCAGACATAATTCACTCAGAGCGCATTTCGGACCATGACGTTATAACAGGACGCATTACAGGTTTTTTTAACGAAAAGAAAACCACTATTAAACAAATCAGATGTTACAGCAGAGCTAACTATGACAAAATTAACTCTGAATTGGACTGTTTCTCTGCCGAGTTCTTGAATCAGTATTCCTTGCGAACCGTTGAGCAAAATTGGGATTTGTTTAAAAATGCTTATACTAACCTTACCAATGACTTCATGCCTTCATGTCCATCAAATGTAACAGTAGCGCACCGTGGTTTAATCAGAAGTTGCGGCGTATGAACAGCAAGAAAAAGCGATTTTACCGGCAGGCAGTACAAAACTCTCGTTCGAGCGCGTGGAAAATATATAAAAAATGTTATAAAGAGTATCATACAATCACACCTAAAATCCACTCGCCGTCTGTTTTTCAATCATAACTTATCATCTCTGTTAACCAACAACCCTCGTAAATTCTGGCGCATCGTAAACCCTAGCTTTCATCCTGACATTTTGCTTACTGATGTTGATGATGATGATATTCGCATGCCTGAAATAATTATTGATGAAGCTGGTATCTTAGCTTTGTTAAAAAACCTTAAAATTACTAGTAGTTCGGATCGCCTTGGCTTTATCAATAAGATACTTAAGAGTACGTCACTAAGCATTTGTTCTGTCTGTTTTCACAATCATTTACAAACGGGCTAATTCCCAATGACTGATATGATCACTAATATCAGTGTACACAATGCCGGCCTCTAATGAATCAATATTAATGTTTCAAATGAATACATCTAATAGGGATGCGCCTTCAATGGTCACGCGCGTTGCAGTAGATATTGTGTTTGAAAAAACATAAGTTGTGATATGAGAATGAACATCCTTTTGTAGCGGGGAAGACGAAAGCATGTTTATATGGTCGTCACCGCCTAAGATTAGATTGATTTTCTCTTCTAATGTATAACTGAAAAGTTTCTCAAGAAACACAAGCAATCGGGTTGCGTTGGTTGCCCCTATCCACGTAAAAAAGCTGGCTTATGCTACTCTAATACGTCCTGAAATAATTATGCTGCGGCGATTTGGGACCCCGATCAAGCCTACGTTATCACTCAAGATCGAATCCTTGCAGAGCCGTGCTGTTCGTTTCATTTTTTCAGACTACTCATCCTATACAAGCTTCTCAGAACTAAAAAAACGGGCCGAACTGGAAGACCTATCATATCATCGTAAACTTGCTCGTTTAGCATAACTTTTCCATAATGTAATGAAGAAGAACGCCTGGACTTAGGCAGCAGGATTGCCAACAGCATCGCGTGCCGCAGAAGCTCGAGCTTAGAGATTGTGCTCGGTGGAACGCTCGACCCGTCATCGGCCTTTCGTTCAATAAACCTCCTTTATAATTGGTGGACGTGCCGGGTACCCCTCAACTCTACCATCCTGGCACTCCGCACTCGGACGCTAACTTCCACCATGCCAGACGCCGAACCACAGACGCTCCCGTCACCGCCCGTTCTCTGCGCTGGGGCTATCCGCCAGCGGGATCCTACCATCTTCAGCGGGACCGACGACAACGACGTTGAAGATTGGCTTGCGTCCTACGAGCGGGTAAGCGCACAAAACAAACGGGACGACTCGACCAAGCTAACCAGCGTCGCTTTCTATCACGCGGGCGTGGCCCATCTCTGGTTCAGGAACCATGAGGCGGATTTCCGAACGTGGTCTGCGTTCAAAACAGCCTTTACAGAAGTATTTGACTGTCCCGCCGTCCGCAAACTTCGAGCTGAGCAGCGCTTGCGCGCACGCGCGCAGATAACTGCTGAAACATTCACCAGTTACATCGAAGACGTTGTCGATTTGTACAAACGCGTCAATGCCACCATGTCGGAAGCGGACCGAATTAAGCACATCATGAAAGGCATTGATGATGATGCTTTTCAAATGCTCCTGGCCAAGAGCCCGAACAGTGTTGCCGACGTTATTACCCTATGTCAGAGCTACGACGAGCTACGCAAACAGCGAGCTTTGACGAGGCCTTCTCCTGCAACCGATGCCTCTATCTCCAGTCTGGCCATTGGTTCCGACCAGGCGTCGCTGCTCACGCAGATCAAAGCCTTTGTCCGCGAAGAAGTCGCACGACAGTTGTCCCTGGTACCCTTCACCCAGGTGCCTGCCAGTCCATTGCCTTCCACTCTGCGCAACGTTATTCAAGGGGAAGTCGCTGAAGCACTGCCGGTTGCGCCCCAGCAGCCGCTTGTGGCCGCTCCGCTCACGTATGCTGCGGTAGCTGCCAGGCCACGCCACGAGCCGGTACCACCTTTTCAGCAGCCGATGCGCCGTCCTCCTCCTCCCGTCTCTTGGGTCGGCGCTCCTGTTGCCAACCCGTGGCGCCCGCACGACAATCCGCCTATGTGCTTCGCATGTAGATATCCCGGACACGTCGCAAGGTTCTGCCGCCGCGTGCAAACGATCGGCAATGATCTACAGGCGCCTCGTTACCCGGTCGAGTCCAATGCTGACTGCACTCCATCCGACCCACCGCCAACTCGTACTCCGATTGATCGTCCTTGTTTCGACCATCGCCGCTCGCCATCCCCGCGTCGCCGGTCGCTTTCACCGATGCGTCGGCGGCCCGTATCTAGCGACGAGGGAAACTAGACGACGCAGTTCCCGAGGCAAGAACTGCGCCAGCATCGAAATTCCCAAGTCCTCGTTCCTTGCCTGCCAATGTTATTGACGCGTTTGTCGAAGGTGTCGCTACAGTCGCTCTACTCGATACCTGCGCAGCTGTTTCTGTTATGGATGCTAAATTTTGCCGATCACTTTGTAAGGTGACGACGCCTCTTTCTGGATTGTCACTTCGGACTGCAAGTGCTCAACCCATCGAACCAACCGCAGCGTGTACGGCTCGCGTGAAGATTCAAGACGTTATGTACACTGTAGAGTTTGTAGTACTATCCTCGTGCTCCCACGCAATAATTCTAGAATGGGATTTTCTGTCTCGCCACAACGCTGTCATCGATTGCGCTCGCGCTGAGGTTGAATTCTTCCAACTCAGTGACCTCGCTTTCAGAGATCCTCATTCTCCCACTAAACTTGTAGTCAAGGAAGACACTAGTATACCGCCAGGCTCATCAGCACTCGTAACGCTCTCATGTGGTGCTATCTGCTCCGGAACGGTCTTCTTCACGCCGTCCGATCTCTTCGTTGCCTGAAAGCCCTTCCTCTGCCTTTTGCTACTCTTGACCTCGCCGCCGGTTTCAGCACAATGCCCGTTTATAACCCACTTTCATCCCCGCTCACATTGCTTCGTTACGAATGCCTTGGCCACGTCGAGACCGTCGATTCTATGCAGATTGTCTCCGTTCCCGACGAGGCGTCCTCTACGACTGTTCTTGACCTGAGCGCCCTTTCTGCTACTGACACAACATCTACGGATGTCTTCACCCCATTCATCGACGAGGCTCTCACACCTTCGCAGCGCTCCCAGCTTCTTGCGCTTCTGCAGCATTTCCGAAGTTCTTTCGACTTCGCCCAAGAATTATTAGGCCGCACATCAACAGTCGAGCACCACATCGACACCGGCTCCCACTCACCGCTGCGCCAACGTCCGTATCGTGTATCCGCTACGGAACGCCGCGTCATTGCAGACCAGGTCGAGGACATGCTCCGTCGAGGTGTGATTCAGCCTTCACAGAGCCCGTGAGCTTCTCCCGTGGTACTTGTCACAAAGAAAGATGGTTCCATACGCTTCTGTGTAGATTTTCGGCGCTTAAACAAGATCAGGCTGAAAGATGTTTACCCACTGCCACGCATTGATGATGATCTGGACTGCTTACAAGGCGCTGAGCTCTTCTCCTCATTGGACTTGCGGTCAGGCTACTGGCAGGTCCCGATGGCGGAGGCCGATCGCCCAAAAACTGCCTTCGTTACGCCAGATGGTCTATATGAGTTCACCGTCATGCCTTTCGGACTTTGCAACGCTCCTGCTACATTCGAAAGGATGATGGATAATGTTTTGTGCGGCCTTAAATGGAAGATCTGCCTATGTTACCTTGACGACATCGTAGTGTTCGCCCCTGATTTCGCAACACACCTGCGCCGCCTTCAGCACGTACTCAGTTCCTTGACCACAGCCGGTCTGCAGCTTAATCTGAAGAAATGTCGCTTTGCCGCACGCAAGTTGACGATCCTTGACCACGTTGTGTCTAAGGATGGCATTCTTCCAGATCCCGATAAATTACGGGCTGTCTCTGCGTTTCCTAAGCCCACTACAATGAAAGAACTTCGCAGTTTCATCGGCTTATGCTCTTATTTCCGCCGCTTCGTTCAAAACTTCGCATCTATCCTATCACCCCTCACGCAACTGATTCGTGGTGCCAAGGACCTCTCATCGTGGTCCCCTGCCTGGACCATGCGTTCTCCACCTTGCGCCGTTTTCTCACGACGCCACCTATTCTTCGTCATTTTGACCGTCAAGCCGCTACAGAAGTTCATACCGACGCAAGTGGTGTAGGCCTTGGTGCTGTGCTTGCACAGCGTCATCCTGGCCACGCAGAATACGTCGTGGCTTATGCGAGCCGCACGCTCACCAAGGCGGAGGGCAATTACAGCGTCACGGAAAAGGAGTGCTTGGTCATCGTCTGGCCACTTGGCAAGTTTCGCCCTTATTTATATGGCCGCTCTTTTGACGTAGTGACCGACCACCATGCGCTGTGTTGGCTTTCGAATTTAAAAGACCCATCTGGCCGCCTCGCTCGCTGGGCTCTGCGAATCCAGGAGTATGACATACGCGTAGTGTATCGCTCCGGGCGGAAGCGTTCCGACGCTGACGCTCTTTCCCGCTCACCGGTTTCGCCAGAGGTCACTCGTGAGTCCCGCTGTGAGCGCACGTTGTCATCTCTTGACTTCGACACTATTGCTGCCGAACAACAAAATGACCCCTGGACTGCATCACTTTTAGACCTTCTTTCGGATACGTCAACAGCTCCGGCTTCTAGAGCACTTCGGCGCCAGGTTCCGCATTTTGCGATCCGTGATCAGCTCCTGTACCGGCGCAACTATGCCCCTGAGGGACGTACGTGGCTGCTAGTCATCCCGAGAGCCTTGAGATCAGAGATCTGTTCCTCTTTCCTACTCGGACCCCCAGTGGCCACGCCGGCGTTTTCAAGACGTACGAACGACTTCGGCACCGCTACTACTGGCGGGGTATGTACACCTTCGTTCGAAACTTCGTCCGTTCTTGCCGTGAATGTCAGCAACGCAAACCTCCGCCGCACCTCTCAGCCGGTGAACTCCAACCCCTGGCATGTCCTCCTCAACCTTTTGATCGCGTTGGTGTTGATCTATATGGGCCTCTTCCCTTGACTACATCCGGCAACCGGTGGATTATAGTTGCCGTTGACCACTTGACACGCTATGCAGAAACTGCTGCCCTCCCAGCTGCTACTGCGCAGGAAATCGCCACTTTTATACTGCGCCGTTTTCTGCTTCGTCATGGAGGCCCTCGCGAACTCCTAAGCGATCGAGGCCGCGCCTTCCTGTCTGAAGTTGTCGAGAAATTGCTTGCTGAATGCGCTATTGTTCATCGCACATTCACCGCCTATCATCCCCAAACCAATGGTACCACGGAACACTTTAATCGCACCCTTGGTGACATGCTCGCTATGTACATCGCATCCGACCACTCCAATTGGGACCAAGTTCTTCCATTCGTCACCTACGCCTACAATACTGCTACGCAAGCCACTACCGGTTTCTCCCCCTTCTATCTTCTTTATGGCCGTCATCCTTCCCATACAATTGATACCATTCTGCCCTACCACCCAGACGCATCAGAATACCGGCCAATCTTGGATGCCGCAAGACAAGCTGAAGAATGTCGCCAGTTGGCTCGCCGCTTCACTTCGGACGATCAGAGTCGCCAAAAGTCAAAACACGATGCCCGCAACTCGACCCCAACTTTTCAACCAGGAGACCTCATTTGGCTGACCGTACCGAACCCGCAAACCAGGACTTGCTTCAAAACTTCTTCCTAAATACGATGGACCACACCGCATTTTGCAGCAAACTTCTCCCGTCAACTACCTGATCGAGCCACTGACACCGCCTTCTGACATGCGTCGTCGCAACCGCGAAGTCGTCCACGTCCAGCGGCTCAAGCCGTATCATGATTCTGTGGCCTCATCTTCAGACTAAGTCGCCAGGATGGCTCCTTTTTCCGATGGGGCAATTGTAATGAAGAAGAACGCCTGGACTTAGGCAGCAGGATTGCTGCCTAAGTCCAGGCGTTCTATGTATTGTTGCTGTTCTTCCTAATATGTACAGCGTTTATTAATGATTGTATCCCCCCCCCTATGTAATACCCTCCCCGTGAGGGCCTTTAGGGGTAACATGAACATGAATAAATAAATATGTATTCATATGGGAGCACCCGGAGCTAAAGCTTCCTCTTAAAACTCGACGTCGGATTTCGTGAGATGACTTAATGGCTCCGCAATGCTTGAAAAGACTCTTACAAAGCGTCTGTAATAGGCACAAAGGCCAAGAAATCTGCCCACTGCCTTCTTGTCGACGGCTAGCGGGAACTCAGCGATGGCAGCGGTCTTCTGTGGGTCGGGCCGAACTCTAGACTTGCTGATGACGTGGCTTAGGAACTTAAGTTCTTCGGAAGCGAAACGGCATTTTTCCGGCTTGAGGGTGAGTCCGGATGACTTGATCGTCTCTTATACTGTCTGAAGCCGCCTCAAGTAATCGTCGAAATTTGTGGCAAGACTACAATGTCATCCAAGTAGATGATACAAGTCTGCCACTTCAGTCCTGCCAGGATTGTGTCCATCAAGCGCTGGAACGTTGCAGGGGCAGAGCAAAGTCCGAATGGCATCACCTTGATCTAGAAGAGGCCGTCTGGCGTCATAAACGCGGTCTTCTCTCGATGCGTCTCGTCGACTTCAATTTGCCAATAACCAACCAATCTTGAGGTCCATCGACGAAAAGTACTTCGCATTGCAGAGCCTGTCTAATGAATCGTCTATGTGTGGGAGTGAGTACACTGTCAAAAATAACGCGATATTCGGAATAAGAGCACTTAGAAAAATAAAGCATCAATCACAGCCCAAAGACGTAGTCACCACGATACGCTATAACGCATCGTGATGTCTTTGTCGAAATATTGTTTTTGTCTGCTGCCGCTAGAATTTTATCCACATTTGACCATGCTCATGCACAAGGGAAGGCTGCGCCAACCCATCAATCCTGGACACGTGTGGGCACTCATGAAAGATAGCTGTTAAGGCATGACAATGTACCTTCATGTCAGACAATTGAGGGCTCACACACGTGCTACCATTGTTACTTTATATTCCGGGCCTTTAATAGAGCGCAATTCGTTTATAACGTGCCTTCATAAAACATCACTGTCCTCAAATTAGGGAGTGTTTTTTGCATCATTTGGGACAGTTCAACGGAAGATTAAATGGTACTCCAACTGTCAACGACTGTTTATACTCAATCTCAAAGCAATGGCCAGTATTGCCTGCCAGAAAAAAAAAGTATAAAGGAGCTACAATGAACATTCAAGCCACCGGCCTTTGCATAACAGGGACTTCATTTCGAACGAAGGTCTTAGCATACCAACTTGCCCAGTGCTTCCTGTAACTTCATCCCTTCCTATGTTACTGCGATTCAGGGGCAAATGTTCTGAACACTTGTGTTGCTCCAGAGCATGAACAGCATTTTACTTCACTTGTGCTCCCCTTGTTTTTTTTTTCTTCTTCTTTCAGACCTGCAACTTCGATGCTGACACCGTTTTAAGGACACAACGAAGATGGATCGCACAAACCAGTAGTTTACCAGAAGAAGTGTTTGTTAGCAAATCTCATTTCTTATTTTCGTATGCTTCGCGTGAATATTTATTTTTTAGCTTCAATTAAGCTACACTGTAGCTATCGTAGTGCAGATTTTAGAACACCTGGCTCACGAAGCAAAGAAAGGATCTCACAGCTCTGCACGCATAACTCGAGTGACAGTAATGCGGTACTTGTAGGAGATCCAATCCTGTCTAGCTGCCTAATGCTACTTTCTATAGCTGAGGTCGACCCGCATAGCTCATCAGCATAATATGACCACAATAAAAGGCTTGTGAATTCACACATATTGCGCAGTTATTCAAGGGTTGGCCCATCCACATCTTTGATTTCACTACATTAGGGTGGGCCCTCCCTCGTACAACACAGACGGCCCTGTCAGTACTTCTATAATACAATTCCTATCGCTATATTTTCCAGTGCATTTTGTATTCGGCGCAGTATGGAAGTGAACCCGTTCAAAAAAAAAAAAAAAACTTCTGGCTCTTTGACAACACGGAAGCTTTTTCCCATGAGTGTCATTATGTTTCTCCACGTAGGGACACACCTCGCCTGCACCGCCGGCCTTCAATTCGTGGGTTTTTATAAAGGCTGTGCTGGCACGCCACACCCCGTTGATGTCGTTTACAGGAACAGGATGCACGACATCAAATTTTGAGCAAACCTTCTGAGGACATTCACGGTGTCCTAGTTAAACTAATCCTAGGCTTATTATTATGCTTCACACTTGCTGCGTAATATCTATATTTTTTTAAACTCCCGTGAGATATAAAAAGAAGCACGTCACAAGCATGCTTGCACGCCGCGATCGCAGTGCTCTTCAACCTGCCGTGTATGAACGAACAGTGCATCTGGCCTGGTGTGCAGCCGCTTAAAAAGTTATAGACAGCGGCGAAAGCCAGCAATATGTTTTCGCTGCGGCAGTTAATCATATTGACGCGAAATAAGTTGGCACGTGGTGACACTGGCCCCTTGAGGCGAGAACGACGAAGTTCGTGGTTGCGCGCGCGCTCTCCGAGGTCCAGCCATTATTAAAGGCTGACGTGTTTTTTGCCTATCTGTTGCTGGTCAACTATTCTAGCTGTACTAGCTGGGTGACATTTCTGGTGGGGTGCTGGGTACGGTCGATGTTAAGATCTCCGGATCGTACCCCAGACCTAAGCCCGGCGAGTAGTTCAGCCGAGCTTACCCCTCCCTGTGCACGTACGTACCAGCCGACGTCTCCAAGGACTCCAGCCACAGCACGGTCTGCTACCCGAACGAAGTAGAATGACGAACCAACCACCTCCTGTCACTACTGCAGCATCGCACGTGGTCGTCAATCGATCCGGGCGCCGAATCATTTCTACGGGAGTGCTTCAGAGGACGCCGACGACTGGCTTGACCATTTTGACCGGGTCGCCAACGTCAACGACTGGACACACGAGCGTAAGCTTCGCTACGTGTACTTCGCTTTTGAAGATTCCGCTAAAATATGGTTCGAGAACCACGAGGCGACACTGACGTCATGGGAAGAATTTCGTCGGCAGTTCCTCAATGCCTTCACCAGGGCGGACAGGAAGGAGAGGGCGGAGTTAGCAATGGAGTCGAGAATTCAAGGCCCGAATGAGCGAGTGACGGCGTACGTAGAAGACATGAATCGGCTCTTCAGACGTGCGGACCCCTCTATGACTGAAGCAAAGAAGGTGCGCCACCTAATGCGCGGCGTCAAAGAGGACATCTTGGCTGGCCTAATTCGAAATCCGCCGACGACAGTGGCAGAGTTCCACGACGAAGCCACCACCATGGAAAAGGCCCTTCAACAGCGGGCCAGGCAATACAACCGCGACGCCGTGATTTCAAGGGAGCTCTCTGCCGTTACCCTCGGCAACGACGTCGGCGCCTTGCGAGAACTCATCAGGGCTGTCATCAAGGAGGAACTGCAGAAGATGCAGACGACCGCTGCCTCTGTGGGACAACTTTCCATTGAGGAAATGGTGCGCGCCGAGGTGCCGACAGGCCGTCCATGTTCCTGAACAGTACGAGGCACCACAGCAGAGACCGCGTCCTGAAATGAGTTACGCAGAAGCAGTACGCCGTCCACCACCCCCAAGTGCGTATAGCATGTTGCACCCCGCTCAGCAATTGGACGTTAGCTTCAGGCCTCGCAGCACACCGCACATGGCCGAAGCAAGAACTAGGAAGAGCGACGTCTGGCGCACCGCAGACTACAAGCCCCTTTGTTACCATTGTGGCGAAGCCGGGCACATCTACAGAATGTGTCCTTATCGTCATGTGGGGCTCCGAGGATTCGCCCCAAATGCACCTCGTCCACGACCTGGTGAGCGGCCGCCGGAAATAGAGAGTTTCGTCGCGAATCGTCGCAATGGTGATCAACGATGGCACGAGCCCCGTTCGTCGTCTCCTGCTCGTTACAGGTCACCATCACCAAGCCAAGCCTTCTCTCGCGGCGCTCTCATGACGCCGCTCGCCTAGCCCGGCGGCTCGGGAAAACTGAGTTCAGCGACCTCCGGAGGTGAGGCCGCTGACGTCGACTGTGCGCAAGATCCTCCACTACGACGACAACGACGAAAACAGAACGACGCAGACGTACAGACGCAGTCAAACACCGTACGAGAGGTAATAACGTCGAACATTCCCGTCACCGTAGACGACGAAGAAATAACAGCGTTAATCGACACTGGAGCGGACACCTCAGTTATGAGCATGGACCTTGCCTGCAAGCTGAAGAAAGTTTCTACCGAGTGGACTGGGTCGCAGATTCGCACTGCAGGAGGCCATCTGCTAACCCCGGTAGGAAGATGCACAGCGCGAGTGAGCATTCGTGGATTTACGTACCTCGGAGAGTTCGTTATCCTCCCAAGCTGTTCGAGGGACCTAATTCTGGGAATGGACTTTCTGCAGGCTAATGGAGCCGTGATAAACTTACAAAAGTCGCTGGTAACGTTTTCAACGGCGCAGGCCTTAGCAGGGAGCAGCACTGACGACACGTATGTCAACGCCTTGAGGATTGTCGACGAGAACATCACGGTGCCGCCAAGGAGCAGCGTATTGACCCTCGTAACCTGCGACGCATTCGACGACTATGAGGGTATTGCCGAGGCAAATATCCCGCTGTTGCTCGAAAGACACATCTGCATCGCCCGGGGCCTTGTTCGAATACAGAATAAGTGCTCGCAAGTTTTGTTGACAAACTTCAGCCATGAGTATCAGCACGTCCCTCGAGGTACAGCTGTGGCCTTTCTGAACGACATTGCTGACTTCTCCGATGTCGGCACGTTACAAGTGACTTCACCGGATGCAACAACTCACGCCAGCCTGAGTACCCGCGTCCACATCAATGCTGACTTAGCAGATGTACAGAAGGATCAGCTACTGGACCTAGTGACAGAATTCTCTGGCTGTTTTTCCACAGAATCTAAAGTCCAGCGCACCTCCATTACGCAACACCGGATAGTTACAGAGGAGTCGGCGCGGCCTGTTCGTCAGCACCCGTACCGCGTGTCACCTATGGAGCGGGAGGCGATTAAGCGTCAAGTTGAAGAAATGCTCAATGATGACGTCATCCAGCCGTCGACAAGTCCGTGGGCGTCGCCTGTCGTACTAGTAAAAAAGAAAGACAAAACACGCTCCAATTCTGCGTTGACTACAGACGGCTTAACCGAGTCACCAAACGCGACGTTTACCCCCTGCCACGGATCGATGACGCTTTGGACCGTCTGCATCATGCTGAGTTCTTTACTTCGTTAGACCTAAAGTCAGGGTACTGGCCAATCGAAGTGGACGAGCGTGACCGTGAAAAAACCGCCTTCGTGACTCCCGACGGGCTATACGAATTTAAAGTCCTGCCTTTCGGTCTCTGTTCCGCTCCTGCTACGTTTCAACGAATGATGGACACTGTACTCGTCGGACTAAAGTGGCAGACGTGTCTAGTGTACCTAGACGACGTTGTGTTTTCCAGCACGTTCGATGAACATCTCACCCGACTACGAAGTGTCCTTACCGCAATACGCAAGGCAAACCTCACCATCAAGCATGAAAAATGTTACTTTGGCTTCCGGGAACTCCAGTTTTTAGGCCACGTGGTCAGCTCCCAAGGAGTACGACCAGACCCAGAAAAGCTCGCTGCCGTTGCCGAGTTTCCTCACCCTAAAGACAAGAAGGCTGTTCAGCGGTTCCTGGGCCTCTGCGCTTACTACCGCCGTTTCGTTGAAGGCTTCTCGAGGATTGCTGAACCTCTCACGAGACTGACGCTACAAGATGTGCCCTTTGCCTGGACGGAAGACCAAGAGCAGGCCTTCACCGAATTGCGCAAACGCCTTCAATCCGCTCCAGTGCTGGCGCATTTTGATGACACCACGGCAACTGAAATTCACACAGACGCAAGCAACGTAGGACTCGGGGCTACTCTGGTTCAATGGCAAGACGGAGCAGAACGTGTAATTGCGTACGCGAGCCGTAGTCTCACAAAAGCAGAAGCTAATTATTCAACCACCGAAAAAGAATGTTTAGCAGTCGTGTGGGCCATCAGCAAGTTCGACCTTACTTATACGGCCGGCCATTTCGAGCGATCAGTGACCACCATTCGCTCTGCTGGCTTGCCAATCTACGAGACCCGTCAGGTCGCCTCGCTCGATGGAGCCTCCGCCTCCAGGAATACGACATGACTGTTGTCTACAGATCGGGCCGTAAGCATAGCGACGCTGACTGCTTGTCACGTTCTCCTATTCCCTTGACACCCTCCGACTTGGAGCTAGATTTGCCGTTTCTTGGTGTCGTCGACGTGGTGCGCATGGCTGACTACCAACGTGCAGACTCTGAACTGCTTCCAGTCATCCGACATCTCGAGGGAGCTGACGTTGTTGTCCCACGCCCACTTTCACGAGGATTGACATCGTACTGCCTGCGGAACGATGTCCTGTACAAGAAAAATTTCGAGAACAGCCAAGAAACGTTCCTTCTCGTCGTTCCGACGGCGCTGCGCGAGGAAGTTTTACAGGCGTGTCATGACGATCCCTGTGCCGGCCACTTAGGCTTCGCGAGGACATTAGCGCGCATACGGCAGAAATACTATTGGCCACACCTATTTTCGTCGGTTCAGCGCTATGTGCGAACGTGCCGTGACTGTCAGAGGCGTAAAGTCCCACCCGTCAAGCCTGCCGGCCTCCTTCAGCCTTTGGATCCGCCTCCGGCGCCGTTCAGCAAGTGGGAATGGACCTTCTTGGTCCGTTCCCCACGTCTTCCTTGCAAAACAAGTGGATAATCGTGGCAACCGATTATTTAACTCGCTATGCGGAGACAAAAGCTGTGCCGCGGGGAACTGCTGCTGAAGTCGCCAGCTTCTTCGTCCACAACATCGTGCTTCGTCACGGTGCACCGCTGTGCTCATTACTGATCGCGGTGCAGCGTTTACAGCGGAGTTGTTGCAACAAGTCGTCACGCTGACGCATACTGACCACCGAAGGACCACAGCCTATCATCCCCAGACTAACGGCTTAACAGAGCGCCTGAACAGAATATTGGCCGACATGCTATCCATGTACATTGATGTGGAACACAAGACAGGGGATGAAATTTTGCCATACGTGACGTTTGCTTACAATACCGCTGTGCAAGAGACCGCCGAGTTTACACCGTTCGAGCTCGTTTACGGACGTCGCGTTACAACCCCCTTAGACGCCATGCTCCCGGTAGATCACGGAACCACAAGGAATGACACCACTGAAGAGTTCGTCGAAAACGCAGAGGAAGCTCGCCAGCTTGCTCGGAATCGCATCCGCACCCAGCAGAATACCGACGCCTGCCGTTACAACCGGACCCGACGGAACGTCCAGTACTCACCAGGCGACCGCGTGTGGGTGTGGACACCTATCCGACACCGTGGGCTCTCGGAGAAATTGTTGCGCCGCTATTTCGGCCCCTACGAAGTTGTACGCCGCCTCAGTGATGTGAACTATGAGGTGGTGCCTCAAAGCTCTGATCCTAGTTCGAACCGACGCCGTCCCCGTGCTGAAGTCGTCCACGTAGTACGGATGAAGCCGTACTACGCACGCGAGGGATAAGCAACCCTCACAAACCGCTTCAGCATTGTGCACATTCCTGTATGTCTTCTTTTTTTTTTTCATGTTGGCACTCTTGCCCATATTGCTCGCCCCATGCCCTTGAAGCGACCGGGTCGGTCGCTTTTGAGAGGGGAGCAATGACGCGAAATAAGTTGGCACGTGGTGACACTGGCCCCTTGAGGCGAGAACGACGAAGTTCGTGGTTGCGCGCGCGCTCTCCGAGGTCCAGCCATTATTAAAGGCTGACGTGTTTTTTGCCTATCTGTTGCTGGTCAACTATTCTAGCTGTACTAGCTGGGTGACAATATAAACATTATGCAGATGAAGCGAAGCTTTCGTGAAGTGGTTGATCAAGTGATCTACATTTGCCAATTTTATTCCTGCGTCTTTAGTCTTAAGGAGACCGGCGCTCTTACCCACCCATGCTACGCAATGTGACGAGCGCGACGATCACTGCAAACAGCTAGTTGGCATTGCCAGATGCATGCCTGCGATTGTGACCTAATGGTTAAAGCATCGGGCTGCTTTGGTGGGGAACGATGTTCGGTCGCACTATGGGGCGCGTAATTCATATTCTTTTTTTTTCAAATATGATGTAATTAAATTAATCTAATCTAAGTGCACGGGTGCTTTCGCGTTTCACCCCATCGAAATGCGGCCGCCGTGGCCGGGATTTGATCCCGTGACCTCGTGCTTAGCAACCAAACACCATAGCCACTAAGCAACCACGGTGAGTAAATATGAGTTAATCGGCAAGACAGCTGCATCGAGCCATGATCAAGAAATTCCGGGAGGGTTTGCGATGAAACCACCCAGGCCGCAGACGAGTCTCAATGCGCTGGTCGTGCAAGCGGGGCACGTTTGAGAGCACTGCAATTAAGGCACCAATGCGGGCATGTAACGATTTTTTTTTTTCATATTTCGCTACCATTCCTAGGTATGTGAAAAAAAATCACAAATTTCAAAACTCTTCATTTAGATTCTTCCTAGCATGCCCTACAAGACTTTCATTTCAAGTTCTGTGCTAAAATAATACTTGCGAAGTTGGTAAATAATCTTGTCCACTGCAGGACGAAGGCCTCTCCCTGCAATCTCCAATTACCCCTGTCTTGCGCTAGCTGATTCCAACTTGCCCCTGAAGATTTCCTAACTTCATCACCCCACCTGGTTTTCTGCCGTCCTCGACTGCGCTTCCATTCTCTTGGTATCCATTCTGTAACTCTAATGGTCCACCGGTTATACATCCTCCGCATTACATGGCCGGCCCAGCTCCATTTCTTTCTCTTAATGTCAATTAGAATATCGGCTATCCCTGTTTGCTCTCTGATCCACGCCACTCTCTTCCTGACTCTTAACGTTAGGCCTAAGACTTTTCGTTCCATTGTTCTTTGTGCGGTCCTTAACTTGTTCTCGAGCTTCTTTGTTAACCTCCAAGTTTCTGCCCCATATGTTAGCACCGGTAGAATGCAATGATTCTACACTTTTCTTTTCAACGACAGTGGTGAGCTCCCAGTTAGGATTTGGCAATGCCTGCCGTATGCACTCCAACCCAATTTTATTCTTCTGTAAACTTCCTTCTCATGATCAGGGTCCCCTGTGAGTAATTGACCTAGATAAACGTACCTCTTTATAGACTCTAGAGGCTGAGTGGCGATCCTGAATTGTTGTTCTCTTGCCAGACTATTGGACATTACCTTTGTCTTAATTCTGCATATTAATCTTCAACCCCACTCTTACACTTTCCCGGTTAAGGTCCTCAATCATTTGTTATAATTCGTCCCCATTATTGCTGAATAGGACAATATCATCTGCAAACCGAAGGTTGTTGAGATATTCGCCGTTGATCCTCACCCCTAAGCCTTCCCAGTCTAAGAGCTTGAATACTTCTAAGCGTGCAGTGAATAGCATTGGAGAGATTGTGTCTCCTTGTCTGACCCCTTTCTAGATAGGTAACTTTCTATTATTATTCTGGAGGACCAAGGAAGCTGCGGAATCTTTGTATATAGTTGCAAAGATATTCACGTATACCTCCTGTACATCTTGATTAAGCAATGCCTCTATGACTGCTGGTATCTCTACTGAATCAAACGCCTTTTCATAATCTCAAATGCATTTTCACAATCAATGCAATAATCACAATACAAGAAAAAGAATTACTTGCCAAGGCAAATCTACCTGGTAGCGAAGTTCCCACAGGAGTCCACACGTTCAAAATATAGCGTTTCATCAGTGGTTCATGGGACTTGGTGCCATCTGTCTGATGAAGGAACAGTTCCAGCAGAACAAAAAATAAAGTGACGTCATATCCGTTAGAAAACGAAGTTGCTGTAAAACGAATCGAAAACGAATCTTTGCTGTAAAAGGCGCGAAACACATTTAGGTGGCCTGCCTTTAGAGCGGTATCTTCAAATACCTCGCAATTCGACTCAATGGTCGTTTCGAGCTTTTAGCGCGGAAGGTGATGTAGCGAAACGCCAGTCGTACCGCTGTCGCAATGACAACCAGGCACAGAACATCGTTTCTTTGCGGGCCGAAGAAAGCTTTGGGTGTTGAGTGTTTGAATCGTTGGACACCAAATCCGTCGGCCAGCGCAGCTGAACGAAGACAGCCATGAACAATTATCTAGCAGTCGTAACTCACTACATTTGACTGAACACGTTGACCGACTATGAAGCACACCTTGCAAACAGAACGCTACAATATTTCAGACAAACGTTGACAAGCAAACAACCCAACATGTGAGGGGGGGGGGGGGGGGCGTATAGTAGCAGTTCATCTTTACCAGCGCGCCTTTCTGCACATTACAACAGCTGCTTTGCATGTCAATGGATAGCGGAGTGAACTCCCCATTTTTTTAGCGGGCGCTGAAAAAGTGTTATTTATTGTTAATCATCAAGTGATAGAAAGTTCTATTTGTGATGCGAAAGCATCAAATGGCCCATTGAGCGAAAAGCCGGCGTCTGTCGTCTGGAGCAACGAAACCACACCTAAATTTCCATTGGCTGCGACGCCACGTGACGTGCGCGCCTCGACGGCGTAGAGCGGGCGAAAGGGAAAGCCTGCTGCCGCGAGGGCACACAAGGTGTTGCGTGAGGGTAAAGGGCATCGCCGCGACGCCACGTTGCGATTTCTAGGTATCCTGTCCTGCGTAAACCAACTACCTACTCTGCCTGCAGATTTCTTGAAAGTACCATGTTACTATGGCCTCTGCTGCCCTCGAAAACGTTTTCCTCCCCTTGGCAGACGTTCTGCTTAAAATAGGCATGCTGCTCTTTACATTGCATAACCTGTCTAACTCCTTCTGTTACTCTCAACCAGTACATCGGCTACACTCATTTGCTGTCTAATAAGTACTGTAGAGTTCTTGTCTCATAATGTTAAACCTGCCATAGTCTAATCCACCACGCATTGAATGGTCCTTCTTGTTTTCAATTTTTTTTTTGTTATCCACCACGTTTCATCCCTGAAGCTTAGGACTGTTAGAATGCACTGGTTCTGTACTTTTCTCTTCGACGATAACAGTAAATTGAGCTACGCACTCCAATCAATTCTTATTTGGTGTCATCCTCATGATCCAAGTCCCCTGTGACTCCTTGGCCCACGCAAACGTACTTCTGCAACAGGTTTGAGAGGCTGCTTACCAACCAAGGTGTCATGACAAAGAAAAGGCCAATAAACCCAATTGCCCATTGTCAGCCAATTAATATAGTTGTTGTAGCTGAACAGGGCCTTCTGTCGCTCCTGCAGAAGGTGTCGCTTCTGACACCAAAAACTCTGCAGGTGCTGACGGTATACCTGATGCCTTCCTCGTCAGATATGCCGAATGGTGCAGTAAATGTTTATATATTATGTTTAACCATTTGCTATCCAAAGCAGACGTTCCCTTTGATTGGAAATGCAGCAAAATTGTGCCTATACCTAAATCAGATGACTGATCATTACTTTCGTCTTACAGGCCAATATAATTGTTGTGCACATATTCTAAGGTGCTTGAGCATATTTTTTTCAATCATATTTCAACATTCATTGAAAATAAAACCATAATTGATAATAGGCAACAGGGGTTCCGAAAAGGACTTTCTACTGTGACGGCACTCCTAGTGCCAATTCACGACTTCTCAGCAGCAATTGACATTCAAAGCCAAATCGACATTATATTTCTAGATTTCGAAAAAGCCTTCGATCGCATATCACACCCTAAGCTTCTTTAAAAACTAAAACCATTGTTAAAAATAATTTGCTCCTAAATTGAAGCTTATCTGCGTGGTCGAAGTCAGTGTGTGAGAATTGATGAAGTGTGCTCTGCTCCTGCACCTGTTAAATCGCGCATCCCACAATAATCTGTTTCTCGGGCATCTGCTCTTTTTATTCTTTATTAATGACAGAAATCCCAATATGCACTTTTCCGTTCTGCGGGGAATTCCACGCCCTCATACCTGCCTGATACACAGACTACGATTAGGCGTCGCTTTCACGCGCGAGTATTTACACAACATTGGACGGGCAGACTCCCCGGACTGTTCAGCGTGTGGCGTTGTATAGACCATGTTCTCGTGGTGTGCCCTATGTATGCGCGCGATCACACTGGCAGCTACCTTGAGGTATTTAGACGACAGACCACTGTCGGAGGACCTCCTGCTAGGCGCATGGCCGGAAAGTTGGCAGACGATAGAGGCAATGCGTGCTCTTTCACGGTCCTTGGGTGACACGTGCCTGAACTCGTGCTTGTGATGGTAATATAACAACCCTCTTCACTACACGATGTGTTCTTTCACCTCATTTCTCCCATTATCATCCCCCATTATGATCCTCTTTCTGACCCTCTTCCCTTCCCTTACGTAGAGTAGCAGACCAGATACTCCACTTTCCGGCCGACCTCCCTACATTTTCCAATCAATAAACTACTTCTTCTCTTCTTGTCGGTTTATGAAACACGCTTGTTGTGTCTTGATTTCTTTTATGCATAAACCCTTTGTTCTGTTTTTTATATCACCCACTCCTGCTTACAGCCTCATCTGGAGGCTAGCAGTACTGTAAAAATAAATAAAATAAAAATGAGCGCAGCTTCCACTAGTGGTGCAAGGCTGGAGCAAACAGCGGAGCTTGTGATCGACCAAGCTGCAGCCAGGGTCGCTAATCCGACGATGCTGGATATTCAAACGCAGACTCTCGCGTTCTCGTTCTCGAAACTCGAGATTTTCGACTCGACGACGACTCTTCTCGGCTGCAGCTTCGGCATGGTATTCCGGATCGGCTCGCCGCTGATGCGCAGATTTTCGCTTGGCCGCACGACGCGCTTTAAGACGTGGCCTGGCGAAGCGTTGACATGTCTAGGCGAAGCGAGGCACATGTGGCTGCTAGGCGACGCGAAGTGACGTCATGGCTAGACGGAGCAGGTGCACGGTCGCAGCAGCTTGGCGCGGTGGTGCATAGCAACGGCGAAGCGAGGCGCAGCTGTGCCAAGTGGTTGCTAGGCAACGCGCGATGACGTCATCGCCAGGCGCACTTTTTGGTCTACGCTATACGGGGCAACCTCCGGCTTAAACTGTTCCACTTTTAAAAGGATCATGGCCACAAAAAGAGAAAGATGCTGTCACAAAAGTGCACATAATTAAATCGCGCGCCGCGCATCACCCGAGGAGCACGTCGGCCCCACGGCAGCTTCTACAGAGGGAGAGAGCGCATACGCCACAGACAGCCGACGCGATCAACGGAGACTAAAAGCTTCGACAAGATACGCGAAGGCTACGGTATCGAGAGAGAGGAGAGAGAGTGCGCATGCCGAAACACCCTCTGAGACCCACACGTACGGCGAGCAGAGAGAGAGAGAGAGAGCGGGGACGACAACCCGAGCATGTGCCAGTGGATGAGTCACCACCCTCCTCGAAGACTTCGGCAGCCGTGACCGAAAACGCGATAAATGTCTAGAACATTTATCTAGAACATAGCATGTTCTAGATAAATGTTTAGAACATGCTATGGGAGCATTACTCCGTCAGAAGGTTCGAGAAGCCCCGTCGAAGGCAATAAAAGCGCTGTGCGGGAATCAGTACGGGGGATCAGACCGCGCCGGTGATGAAATGTGACGTGAAGACCGACCGTCTGCGGAAGAAGGCCATTCCCGGAAAGCTAGTCGGCGAGTTGCTCGAGCGTCTGCATTTCCGAAAGAAGTTCCTTTTTCGAGATTTGCCTTTAGCTACGCCGAGATTGTCCGGCTCAAGAGCAGCATGGGTGAATATGAGTGGACACATTGTGTTCCTATTCATACTGTACTGCACGTGTTGAACTCTTAGTGCTTGTTGTTAATTATTTCCCAGAGTTTTGTTAACACTCATCTGAATTGCACAACCATAAATACGACACGCAGGCGCTACTACAGAAACTCAAGAGCCTACACACCTCGCCGGGCACTTCCACTCCCCTGCTGGAGTTCGCCGGCCCACCAAATAATAAACTGGCCAGGGACATAACTATACAAGAAGTCCGAGCAGCACTTCATAGACTCCTCAACACCACGCCAGGCGAAGATCGCATAACAAAAGCCGCTTTTAGAAACCCAGACGACAATTCCCTGCAAGAACTTACCCGTATATTCAACAATCATTGGCATAGCGGCACATTGCCAGAGGAGTGGACACATGGAAGGGTTATCCTAATACCGAAACCTAACAAACCAGTTACCCCAGAAAATATGCACCCCATCTCCCTTACCTCCAGCCTAGGCAAACTCTTTGAGCAAGTCATCCTAGCTAGATTGCACGGCCACATGGAAGACACTCAATGACTCGTTTCCGATCGGGCCTATCCATGCAAGATGCCATGCTTCAACTCACAACAGCTATTCTGGATCCCCTCATACCTACACACACTAAAGCGGTACTGGCGATATACCTCAAGAAGGCTTTCGACGTCATGCACTAAGTCATCCTAAAGGCCATGATAGACCTAGGAGTTGCCCTAGGAGTTGGAAAAGGAACGTACAATTACATAAGGGCTTTCCTGCAAAACCGAATGGACAGCATGTGCGTACACAACCTTCGTACATGCCGCTACACACTAGCGAACGTAGGCAAACCGCAAGGCTCCGTGCTGTCCCCATTCCTTTTTAACGCAGTACTTAATCCACTCGCGCGGAAGCTACCGCAAATTCCCCATTTTTACCATACCCTGTACGCGGATGATATCACCCTGTGGACTACATATGGAACGGACGCCCAAATCGAAGAAACACAGCAAACAGTCTCAATAGTAAAACAGGAAGAGGTCACCAAAGTAGGGCTCACCTGCTCACCGGGAAAATCTGAACTTTTGTTGATCCCGCCAAAGGGTAGAACGTATTATATTCCTATCGGAATCTACGTACAGGATAGGAAGGTCCCACATGTCCACACCATTCGTATCCTAGGCCTGCAACAAGTTGGGATAAATACCGAAACCATCAAACGCTTAAAGCGCACGCTAGCAGCTACCACGCAGCTAATACTCAGAGCAACAAATAAAGCTCACGGCCTGCAGAAAGACGATACCCTGCCAGTAGTACAAGCGTACACCATGAGTACTGTACTCTACCCCCTACCTCAACCTCAATGTAACCGAAACCCAAACAATAAATTCTATAATCATACAAGCTACCAAGGCAGTGCTCCGCCTGCCCAAAAGCACCAGTAACGAACTACTGGCGGAGTTAGACGTGCATAACACCATACAAGAACTAACCGAGGCACACCTACAGGCACAATATCTGCGACTAGCCAGCACCCCTACCTGGAGGCATATACTTTCTAAACTCCAAATTCACATCCCTGCTAATCATGACTCCCTAAAAGCCCTTCCTACTGAAATTCGTCAAACGCTACGCATTCGACCGCTCCACCGTAACATGCACCCCGACCAAAACCGCGGGCGACGGAAAGCCAGGGCAGCAACCCTTCATAAGCAGTACGACGATGATCAGAACGCAATATGGGTAGATGCTGCATGCGATCAGCACGGAGCCACAGTGGTTTCTTACACACTGAACACCCCTCCATTAATAAAGGAACTACCCCAGGGAACGGACCCAGAGGAAGCGGAAGAGAGCGCTAGTGCTCGGCAGCTCCAGTGCTACCTACATCCTGAGTTACTCTAAAACTGCACTGTTAAATTATTCTAGGAGCAGAGTTCACGCTGCCACCTTTCACATACTGACTTAGAACCCCCCCCCCCCCCCCTCCCCTTCTCCCGCAGCACTGAGCTCATCTGGGTGTCCGCGCACTCGGGAAACCCCGCAATGAGGCCGCCGATTCTTTAGCCCGAGGGTCGAGAAACCGGGTACAGGGGTACCTCATGGGGTTTCCTCGCGGGAGCGTGCGTGTACCTTCGCTGAGATGCTCGCGATGAGCTCAGCGTAACAAAATCCCTCACTACCAGGGAGCAGCGCGGACCCTACCTACACCATCCCTCCTCTCCCACTATTAGAGTGACCTACTGGGGAGTGTCCAAAGCGCCGCGCGAATGTATGGGAGGAGCGAGGACCTTTTCTTGTGAACTCTCGCGCCGCGGCGCTGCTGTACCGAACTCGCAAATGTCATTCTATGCTTAAAATCGAATATCTTGTCGGGTTTGGAAGTTAACCAAAGATCAGTAGGCCGGTTGGCTTTGGGAGCCCACGGTAATACCACAAATGAGGCAGTGCAGGGTGACATGCGTTGGGCCTCATTTGAAGTCACTGAAGCACAGAGCAAAATTAGTTTTAAAGAAAGGCTCAGGAACATGGATGAAAATAAATGGGTGGCTAAAGTGCACAAGTATCTCTCCATGAAAAGCGTGGACACAGAATGGAGGAAGAGGCTAAGGAAGTTGGCAACCAAGTACAGGATAATCGAAACTGTAAATAGACAATCCGGAGTCATCAGAAAGAAAGTGAGAGAAATGGAGACCGTGAATTGGATGCAAAGAATGGAAACAAAAAGGACAATGGAGATTTACAAGAATTAGAAGAAAGAAATTAGAGACGAAAATCTGTACGATAACACAAAGGGATAACACAAATAGCCTTGCTATTTGAGGCTCGAGCCGTTTGCCTAAGGACCAAAACATACCGGAGCAAATATTCGGAACTAGATGAGGCATGTGTATGCTGCAGTAAAGATCCAGAGACCACTCAGCACATCCTATTGGAATGCGACGGGATCCACCCAGCGAGAACCGTAGGTAATATATATATATATATATATATATATATATATATATATATATATATATATATATATATATATATATATATATATATAACGTGCAACTCCCAGAAGCGCTTGGGTTTAAAGTGGAAGGAAACATCACCAAATCAGCCGTAGAGATAAGCAAGAGACGATTAGAGTACTGGTGGAAAAAAATCAGGGAAAATATGGATACGACCTGATCTCTTAAAATCATAGGTAGTGGCACAAGGTAAATTTTTGAAAAATAAAAAGGACTAATGAGAGGTATACAAAAATGCTAGATAAAACACATGTATAGTATGGATGATTAAATCAAGCAGGCTAGGTGACTATTTGTCAACGCCCCGTTTCAAAGGGGATGCCAATCATCATCATCATCATCATCATCATCATCATCATCATCATCGTGGGCGTTCTCCGCTGCGGAGGCCGCGCCAAGGCGGCGGGCGTCTGCTACGAGCCTGATATTTTGGTTGCTATTAGCCAACATCGCGATAACTTGGGATATATTAAGTACCACGTCAGCGCAAGGTAATACCGCAGTGACTCACCACACAGAGAATGCGGGTATTTTGTCTATATCCTTCTAGCTCGCTTGCTCCGCGCTTACGCGGATGTTTGAGTAACGCATTCCGCGCGCTTACTTCATTTTGTTATGCGTGGAATGAGCAACGTGAACGAGCTGCAGAAGAAAATAGGCTGGAGATCGCGATGGTAACCAGGAGAACGTAGCAGTTATGGCTAGCTCATGCTAACGCTTTCACTACCCTATCGTTGCCTTTCCTTTATTTCATGCATTCGGTATGTTTTACAAAACTTCCTCCCGCCACTCTGCTGTTTCTTTATTCAGGCGAAATCCTTAACTGGCTCTTGGGAAGCAGAATGTGTCCGTCGGCGGTGCCGCGGTACCAAAAATAAATACAAACCGCGTAACTCTCGCATCTCGTTCACTTGGTATATATACCAAAGTATAGCGTGCAAAGGCACAAATGTGTGACTAAGGTGACTGATGGGTCATGGCATTAGTAACTTTACATACTTGCGCTCACGTCACGATTAACGATAGCAATATGACGTGTGGTGCCAACCCGCGTTCTTCGGCCAGAAATCCATCTGATGGTGTGGGTGTGACGATATGAACGTGTTGAATGCCAATATCGATCTCAACGTGTCGAACTTACCCATATATCATGAAGAACTGAGAGCACATGGAAAGGGTAATAATAGTAATGATAATTTCTGGGGTTTTACATCCAAAAATCACAATATGGCTAGAGACGCCGTAGTGGAGGACTCTGGTAATTTGGACCACCTGGGGTTTTTTATCGTGCACCTAAATCTATGTACACGGGTGTTTTATGCATTTCGCCTCCATCGAAATGTAAGCCACCGGGACCGGGAATCGAACCCGCGTCCTCCAGCTTAGCAGTACAAGCTACCAAAGCCACTAAGCTACCACGGCGTGTAGGTAAAGGGTACGCGAGAAATATACGGCGACAAAAGACAAGACAAACCACAATAAATGAAACGCTAACAGTGCAACATTGTGTACCGATGCCTCATTTCATAAATGCGAGCGAACGTCAGAAAACGAACGTGATGCGTTACGGATGTGCAACTCGTCTTTCGCCTTCTTGTGTTGCAAGGAGCGCAAACACTAAGCCAATTTTAACACGAAAGTAACTTTATGAATATGTATTGCGTTTGCTCGCTGGTTCGTACACACCAAATATACTTACTGATCAATAATTACGTGCTTGTAGAGGCAACTAATCACCAGAACATAAACTTTTCTTGTTTTATTGTTATTGAAGGTAACTATTTTAGGGATATGTCGAATCAATAGCGCTATTTGTAGTGCATCAAAGACAGTAATTTTTCAAGACGATTTCCTACTCAATATATAATGCAAACACAAACATCGTCACGTACCATGAATGCTTGTTAGTTTATGTAAAAAATCACACGTTAAGCAATAACTTTGATATCATGAGAGGCTACATGTTGGTAATTTCAGAGAAGATTCACGAATTATTGGAACAAGGCTATTGCAGCAATAACTTTTACACAACACATGAGTAAATGGCTAGGCCAGTAGTAGTTATCCATTCATTTCAATGTAGAAAAAGATATACTTGTTTACCTATTTTTTATGTTTCTTTACCTATTGACTGGAATGGCGTTTCCTTCGAATGTCTGAATTTGAAACAAGCTTCGCTCTCGGTGAACCTCAAGGTACATCGTGCGCGAAGTTTGTATTGAAGAGATAGGGTACAGGAAGAATTCTTTGTTTACGCTATCTCTGAAGCGAAACAAGCCAACAGTATTGCGGCGTTAGGGTCGTCTCTGCTCTTTCTCTTGTTTCCCTTACACCTTCTCACTGTGCTCTGTTCATAATATAGTATCGTCGAGGCTAAAAAATTGTCGAATAAATACATATGCATATGGCTGTAAACCACTACTGACAGTTAGTGAAAAGCGCGTAGTGGTGAGCGAAGCGGTGACTACACGCACGTAAGTATTTCATCTGACTGCGCGGGTTATTTGCTTTTTCGTTACTCTTATTCTTACAAGCATGGTGCTATTGCTCGCGTACCCATGCGAATACCGTTTTTTACGGTCTTTCCTTGCGCGGGCTCATTTAGCGCGTTTCTGCGCACGCACCGTTACCGCATTACCGTTCCTGAACTCTAGCACCGGAGCTAGGCCGCGCTGACGAGTATGACACGTTAGTTTTTGCATTCTCTTGCTGCCCAAGTAGAATAACAACACTCAAAGATGGGTAAGCTCGATGCAGCACCACACTGTTCAAGTTAAATAGACTTTAAGTGCTTTGCGTGGAAACTGAACGCAAAAAACTACAGCGCGTAGCAGACGACCCTCGCTTTCCGCGCGCTTCGCGAGCGCGAAAAGCCCGCGGGTCCGGAGCAGCAGCGGTGCGGCGCGGCAGTTCACAGAAAAAGGCCCTCGCCGGAACCGGCGCTTTGGACACTCCCCTATATTCTAGGTCACTCTACCACTACCGACCCATTCCACCTTCCTGCCCTCTGTGCAAGCACTGAAAGCAAACCTCATCCACATACTCCTGGCCTGTCCGGCTTCTCTCCTCCCCCCCCCCCCCACCCCCAGCGGGCCGACACCACTCCAAACCTGGGAGGACTGGGAGTCCTCATTGCGCTCCACGGACCCGGCAAGGCAGTAGATCGCCGCCAGCCGGGCTGCCAGCGTCATGGACATGTTAAACATGAACGTTTGAGTGTGGTGGGGTCGTGCGGTGACCCAGGGGGCCTGGGAGGTCCCAAATGCCCTGTCAGAATCAAGTTTTTTCCTCCTCCTCCTAGCTCTTTACCGGAAACTGAGCGGCGAAAGCACAGCGCATACAAAGCTATGAGCCGCCTGCAGAACGGTTTCAAGATACGGTGCGGGCGACCGCCCGCAGCCGCGCAAACTACGAGTACTTGTACCCCCTCCCTCCCGCGGTGCCTTCCCTCTTTCCTCCTTTCGCATGTGAAACTGAGTCGCCAGTTCCCCTTGCGCCGTTGGTGCCGCAGCACACCGCAACCCCCCCCCCCCTCCCCCGCATTTCCCAATAACATTTCGCGCGACCGTCACGTTTGCTCTCCGCCGTGCGTTCGCGCTCGGTGAAAGCGCACGTACAGTATACACTTTCACTCGCACGTAAAGCATACGGCGCGCGGCGACGACCATGGCGACGACGACGGTGGCAGAAATCCGCTTGGAGTATCCATATAATTGCTATGAAAGCACTGAATGCGATAGCAACACAGCAATGTCATACGAAGTAAGGTGAGCGGCTTTGGTAGCAATATGAATTGTAGTAAACATGAGCTGATTTAAGTAAGCAGGTGTGCTGCGGCGTAAGTAGACCGACATGAAGAGAGACTGGATGACCACGAGAAGGCGCATGTGAAATGCTGGTGTTGATGAGAAGTGCTTCCCGTGGGCAGCGCGTGCGAAGGGACACACCTGTAGCGCTGCACTGCCGATCCGGGCAGCATTGCATGTGTAGCGTGCGTTGGAAAATGTGGCCCGACCATTACTGACTGAATGAACAAGCGTGGTGTGAGCGCGCACAAACAAACATGAATAGATCACACTGAATGACTGCAGACAACGACTGTCAAAACGCTGGCAGCAAGCGCATACGCCGCAGCGGGCGAAGGTACGTGCGGTCTATCACTTCAACGGAAACTGAGCGGCGAATGCACAGCGCATACAAAGGTCAGAGCCATGTGGAGATAAGAGACGGTGCGGGCGAGCGACGAGCGCGGTTGTTGGCAGAGTAGAAGTGCGCCCCCTCCCCCCCCCCCCCCGCTCCCTCCGGCGCTCGCTTCCCGCTTCCTTGCTTGCGCGTGGGAGATTGAGTGCGTTCGCTCTCCGTGATAGCGCGCGTCCGCGCACGCTTCCGCTCGGGCATACGGCGCGCGGCGAAGATTTTATCTATACGGAACCTTACGGCGACGGCGACGGCTTCGGCGACGCCGACGGCAGAAATCCGGTTGAAGTGTCCATTTAATTGCTATCGCAATAAAATGTCAACTTAACTTTGATCGCCCTGTATACAGTGATACGTTGCTTAAAGTTGTATTTGATGTGCTTCTGCTAACTTTGCATCATAGGGTCATTTCTTATTTCCAGAAAGCACGTGTTGAAAAGTGGCGCTGTATTCATGCAGACGAACGGAGTGCATCAATGGATCCTCAACAGTGCCCTCATGACATGGTGATGCTCAACACTTTGCGTCAGGTGCGAGTCGCATAGTAGGCGTTATGCGAAGATCGCTGTCGTATGCATTATGTCTAAAATGCGTGCCGGTATCACGATAACACCAGTGTAGGCATTCCTTGCCACAGTGTGCCCGGTAGATCGTCACACAAAAGGCTTTAATTTCGGCAGCAGTGCCAACATAAAGGCACAGCTAACACAGACTGCAGCTGTTAGAAACACGATATTTCAGGACTTAAAACAATACTGATGCAACATATTACGTACTGAGGATCGCTATTATACCTTCATAATTTCTTTGTTTAACACAAAGTAATCGTTCCTGCAGAAACCTTACACGCTTCCAGTTTCTTGCTTTTACCAACACAATATTGCCATCGTGTTCAGTAATCAACGCTGCGGGCATCCATACTCAGTTTTAAGATGAGACAATGCAGATCACAAAATTATGTCTTTTTTTTCTACTTGGTTTCTGAAGAAACCACTGCACGTTCAGGCGCGTTCAATGGTAGACTTTCTTTTGGACTACAAAAGAGGAGGTTCTTGAAAAACTGTTGCAACTACACGTGTATCTTCGAAGTGCGCGCACCTTTTATCGCCTCATCTGGCGATCTTTCAGAGTTCGGACTATCACTACTAACACGTGCTCCTTCCTATCTGCTTGCCACTCGGCTACTTATAAATACGTTATACACCTTTGAATAAAGGCTCATTTTTGTTCTACTGACTAGGCTGATGCTTCACTGGCCGGGCGTTACTACGAGCACGCCATGGCTATGCTACAGTGGCGACGAGGATGAACATCGCCCATGCTGTGAAAGTCGACATTGATCTGGAAACCACGCAGAACCGAGAAGCCAAGGCCATCGTGGCTCACCACCTTCCGGACATCGAAGAAGGCAAAGATAAGTGGAAGCCGTACCTTATTGAAGTAGAAGCGTACTTCGAAGCGAATGCGATTGAAGACTCGACTAAGAAAAGAGCATTGCTGGTTGCCGCGTTAAACACGCATACGATCCAAGTGCTGGCAGGGAAGGTGGCTCCGCGCAAGCCAAATGCGTTGACGTATGAAGAAGTCGTAGAAGTTTTGAGCGAGCACTACAGTCCCAAGAGACACGAAATCACCGAAAGCTACAAGTTCTTCAGTCGTTGTCAAGCTGAGGGCGAGCCGATTAATGAATTCCTGGTAGACATTCGCCGCATGGCTGACAATTGCAATTTTGGCAGTTCTTTGGATCGCATGCTACGAGATCGCATTGTGTGTGGTATACGGTCAGGTGCCCTGCAGAAGCAGCTACTGGCAAAGCGGGAATTAACGCTACAAGACGCTGAAGCGATGGCCCTTGCAGCTGAGGCTGCGGATAGGGATGTAAAGTGCATGATCGGACCGGCAACGACACCGGTGTTAAAAGTACAGGCGTATCAGAAAGAAACTCTGCTGGATGAGAGGAGGACTGCCGCACGTCAAGAATGCACAAGGTGCGGCAATACAAAACATAATGACGCATGTTGCCCCTGGTCTAACGCGCGCTGTTACCGCTGTGGACGACGTGGTCACATTGCAAGGAAATGTCGAAGCCGCGGGGCCCGAGAACAAGGCGCGGCGAGGACGGCACAAACTAACACCCTCTTGGGGACGGAAGCCTCAGCAGACGAGGAACACGAAACTGCCCACATTTGGACTTTGGTATCACAACGAAAAAGTTGTCTAGAACCGCCGATTCGCCGAACATTCGCTTGGTGCGGTGTGCAGCTGAGCATGGAAGTCGATACCGGGTCGCCCGTTTGTGTCATTCCGCGTCAACTGTACGATACGCACCGCGACCAATGGCCGAAACTGAAACCGTCCAGTCTGAATTTATCCTGCTACACAGGACGCCTTCCAGTACTTGGGGAGCTTGCGCTCGAGGTTTGTCATAAAGGAGTGAACGTAGAGTGTTCGCTGACCGTGTTGGACTGTGTGGGACCAAGCCTCTGCGGTCGCGATTTAATCCAGCAGCTGAACAGCGCAGGTGCTCCGGTGGTTTGTTTTGTAGAAGACTCGGGGTCAACGAAAGAACCAAGCGAATCCAGCATGAACAGCATATTCAACGACTACCACGACGTGTTCTCCGAGGAACTGGGGCTAATCCAGGGTCCTCCAGCCAGCCTGCACATGAAGGAAGGCGCCGTACCCAAGTTCTGTAAGGCCAGACCCATTCCATACGCGCTACGCGAGCTTGTGTCACTTGAACTAGACCGTTTAGTTTCTCTGGGCGTGCTGTCGCCGGTGGCACACTCTGAATGGGCAACGCCCATAGTAAGTAATAGTAAGAGTAAGAATATGCGGTGATTTCAAGGCCACAGTAAATCCAGCGTGTGCAACTGAGCAATACCCATTGCCAATTATTGAGGATATGTTTGCGCAACTAAACGATGGGGACTATTTCAGCACTTTGGATTTACGGGATGCATACAATCAAGTGGCGCTAGACGATAACGCGAAGAAAGTTTGCGTCATTAACACGCCAAAAGGGCTATTTTCCTACAACAGACTTCCTTTCGGGATAGCTTCTGCGCCCGCGATATTTCAAAGAAAAATGGATGAGGTATTGGCTGGCCTTCCAGGAGCACAGGCTTATCTTGACGATGTGCTCATTTCCGAAAGAGCGAGTGACAACGGCGAAAGGCTGAAAAACGTCTTAGAGCGCTTCCGAGAGCGTGGTGTAAAGCTAAGGTTCGATAAGTGCAACTTCCGCAGCCCAGCAGTAACTTATCTAGGGCATCGCATCGATCGTGATGGTCTTCATCCTACAGAGAAAAACCTTTACGCTATCACGCAGGCACCGAGTCCCTGTAATGTCGGCGAGCTACGCTCGTTTTTGGGTATGATTACTTCTTACGCGAGGTTTCTGCCAAACATGTCAACCACACTTGGTCGAGTATCAACTGCTTGAAAAGAATGCCCGTTGGCAATGGAAACAGCCTCAAGAGCTCGCGTTCGATCTTGCCAAGCAAAGCCTTAAAACAGCCAAGGTTCTCGTTCATTTCAACCCTTCGAAGGAACTTAAACTTGAATGTGACGCGTCTCCGTACGGTGTGGGAGCTCTCTTGTTTCACACGATCGGTAACGTCCACAGGCCCATCGGTTTCCGCTCGCGAACATTAACGCAGGCGGAGCGCAACTATTCACAGCTCGAGCGAGAGGCACTGGCACTGGTATTTGGCGTCACGGAATTCCGTGACTACCTTCTAGGTCGGGAATTTACCTTGGTGACTGACCACCAGCCGTTGCTGGGCCTGCTGAGATCAGACAAGCAGACGCCGACAATGGCCGCCGCACGGATACAACGTTGGGCGCTCCACCTGGGGGCCTACCGATACCGGCTACAGTACGCACCAGGACGAGATGCTGAACGCTGACGCCCTGAGCCGACTTCCGCAGCGATCTCCGGAATCTCACGATGACGGTGAGCCGCCCGAATATGTGCTGTCGCTAAACCAACTGAACAATGGCGCCATAACAACGCATGAGCTGAAGGCATTGACGTCTTCTGACCCTGTCCTAGTCGAGGTCAAACGGTACATACTACATGGGTGGCCCAGAAACGCAAACGGAATGGCCCGGGCGGTATTGCCGTTTTTTGACCGTAAGCTCGAACTATCCGTAGCACATGAACTTGTGTACTGGGGTAATAGGGTCATAATACCAACCGAAGCTAGAGAGCGAGTGCCGCATCTTCTACATGAGACGCGCCAGGGTTCACCGACAATGAAATCTGTCGCACGTTCTTTGTTCTGGTGGCCAGGCCTCGACAGAAATATTGAAGAGGTGTCTGCTCAGTGCCAGAACTGTATGCAAAATCTGCCAATGCCAACCGCGGCGCCCGTCGTTAACTGGCCTGAATCAGGCGAAAGGTGGTCCCGTATTCACATTGACTACGCGGGTCCGATCTGCGGAAAAATGATACTCGTAGTAGTCGACGCACACACCAAATGGCTCGAAGCAATACCTTTGTCGCATGCTTCAACGCAGACTAACATTAACTGTCTACGTGGCATTTTCAGCAGGTTTGGAATACCACGCACGATCGTTTCCGACAATGGGACCCAGTTTGCCAGTCAAGACTTCGCGTTGTTCTTGGCGAACAACAACATTGTCCACCTTCGATGTGCTCCATACCATCCTCAATCTAATGGTGCGGCGGAAAGGGCAATGCGCACTATTAAATATGGCCTTCGAAAAATGAGTAAAGGAAATCTGGAAGAGAACCTAGTACGGTTGCTTTTTAACTACCGGAGGACTCCGCGAAAATCGGGTAAATCCCCAGCAGAGCTGCTTTTGGGTTATCAAATACGCTCACGCTTAGACACATGCTTTCCTCCAGCACTTCCAGGACGAAAAGAGAACCAAGATGACTGGCTGCCGCTGCCTGGAAGCGATGTGTATGCCCGCAATTACGTTGCGGGGAGCAAGTGGACGCCCGGCCATGTGAAGGCGACATCTGGAGCGAGAATGGTGGCCGTGGAAACGTCGGACGGAGTCGTTCAGCGGCACGTAGACCAGGTCCGCCCGCGACAAGAAGCACCAGGGGATAAACCGAGAGTAACTACAACCACCACACATCGTAGTGAGCCAGACCAAGCAACACAACTACAGCATCCAGAAACGGTGAGCCCGGATGAAGGCATGACTGCTCGGAGCATCCTAAATGGCACCGGTTCTCCAGATCTGGTGGCACCAGATATTCCGGTGGCCCCGTTGAATACCGGTGTCGCCCAAAAACTCTAAGACGCTCAACGAGAGAACTCGAGCCAGTGCAACGCTTCCATTTCTGAGGAGGAAGGAATGTTGCAACTGCACGTGTATCTTCGAAGTGCACGTGTATCTTCACTGGCCGGGCGTTACTACGAGCACGCCATGGCTATGTTACAAAAACCGTAGACAGTCTCTTTAATGTGCTGGAACTGCCGGCTTCAGCTCTGCAAGTTTTCCGGCTTTCCAGCCTTACACTCTTACAATATTTAATATTCTGTGATTTTTATTTTATAATGTTTAATTTTTAATGCTAACACTGTGCTTTTTTACCTTATGGTGTTTTCCAATGTTGATTTAGCTTTTCTTACTTTTACATATGCTACCTTCTACTGCAGCTTTTTAATACTAGCTGTGAACATAATGTCTTAATTATAATGTGGTTGTTTTTAATGGGTAGTGCACATGTAATAAAGATTGCATTTCGAGATTTAATTGTGAATTATTGTCTAATTTATAGTGCATTGTTCAACATGAAATTGGTGTCACACACTTACGATGACAAATCCAATAACACTGAGAATGCTTTAAAACTTCACTTTTCCGTCTGAACATTTCTAAACTTTCGTCACCTTCGAAAAACTACCTGATATGCACTGCACTTGTCCCATCGCTTTTTCTATTACTCATTCCTGTTCTAGAACTGTTACAGGATTGTTATTTCAGTGCTTTTGTTATTTGCTTCTTTACCTGCTCCGCGTCCTGAAATCGTCTAGTTCTTATTACTGGGTTGGAATTGAATCAGTGGGCGCAAGAAATGTACAAATTTGAAAAAAAGACAATTCTTTCTATTTATGGGCATATGCCTTCAAATTCCGCATACACTGCTAATTTCCGGCTACAGAAGGAATATGTAACCTCCAAATATGATCCCAGAATGTCCCGGAGAGGATATTTAACGGACATCCTGTGGATGTCCGTTGATCAAAAAGGAATTGTTGTATTTGCATTGATGTATGCATCGAGTCTGATAGTACATCCGTGAAGCCAACGAGGCTCTCAGTGGCACTATTAAGTGCGTTAATAACGGATGTAGAGTAGTTCATGGCGCTTGTGCCGCATATGATATTGCAATAATCATTTATTGAGGGTAGTCCTGCGTTTAAGTTGGAGGATTATGGTGTTGTATACCTAGACGTGTAAGGTTCTTTCCTTTTTTTAAGTATAGTAAGCTGAAGGTCGTAAGTCCGAATCCTCCTCCAGTCCACTACATTTTCAGGCATGGAGTGGCGCATGACACCGGCAAACAAAAAAACCGCCGAAAGCTAGTGGGGCTGTACTAGTCAAGGTGCAACCAAATTAGGAAGGTCCACTAAGGTTCAACAAAGTCACTCCCTCACCAGAACAGGAATTGGCCTCCTTAATGTAGTATTCGGCCGCTACCTCCAAAATGACTCCTAAATTTTACCCATGGCCCTCAGTCCCCAGCGGCTGCGGAGCACCAGAGCAAGGCGGCGGTCAGACCTGCTACGCGGCAGAGTGTGCTAAAAATCGCTGGGTCCGGACAGGCCGCCAATGTAAACTGAACCTGGCGATGTTCAACACGCGCACCCTATCGAATGAGGCTAGCTGAGCAGGGCTATTTGAAGAATTATCAGGTATTGCCTGGGATATTATTGGCCTTAGCGAGGTTAAAGAACTGGTGAGACTTATACAGTGCTGACTAACGGCCACGTCCTCTGCTACAGAGGTCTTCCAGATAGGAGAGAATTCGGAGTAGGATTTCTAGTCCATAAGGACATAGCCGGCAAAATTGATGAATTCTACAGCATTAATGAGAGGGTAGCAGTCATCCTAATAAAGCTGAATAGGAGGTATAGAATGAAGGTTGTACAAGCCTACGCCCCAACCTCCAGTCACGATGATGAAGAAATAGAACAGTTTTGTGAAGATGTTGAATTAGCAAAGAGAAGGGTGCAAACTCAGTATACTGGGCGACTTCAATGCAAAAGTGGGGGAAAAGCAGGCTGGCGAGCAAGCTATTGGCAACTACGGCATGGATTCTATGAACACTAGAGGAGAGTTGTTGGTAGAATTTGCGTAAAGGAATAGGCTCCGAATAATGAATAACTTCTTCAGGAAGCGAAGCAACAGGAAGTGGACCTGGAAAAGCCCTGATGGAAAAACAATGAAATAGATTTCATACTCTCTGCCGATCCCAGCATAGTGCAGGATGTAGAAGTGTTAGGTAGGGTAAAGCGCAGTGACCATAGGTTAGTGAGGTCTAGGATTTCTCTCAATTTGAAGAGAGAAAGAGTGAAATTAGTCAAGAGGAAATAGGCCAACCTAGACGCAGCAAGGGTAATGGCAGACCAATTCAGGCTGCTGCTCGCAAACAGCTTTAGAACAGGAAGATAAAGACAACATAGAGGTAATGAATGAAACCGTAACTAGGCTGATCTCAGAAGCAGCAATTGAATTTGCAGGTAAAGCACCAAGGCAACGTGTATAGGTAAGCTCTCCCAAGTAACAAGTGGCCTAATAAAGAAACGGTAAAACATGAAGGTGTCAAACTCGAGAGATCAGATAGATTTCGCTGAACTGTCGAAACTGATCAATATAGACCGGATCTTTAGGCATTTAAAAAGCGCGTTTTAGGCGCCGAAAATAGGCCGGCAAAACAACGTTTTAGGCCTCCAACGTCGTAAATATATAGGCACAATAAATTTTTACATAAATTCAAATAATTTCAAACGAAGACGTGCGTGGCCTATATCTACGATAGGAAAGCAAGAAATGTTATTGTCTATGAAGGCACAAAGGCGCCAACAGTTGAACATAGCCGGGCAATTGTCCCATAAAACTGCTGAACTAATATCGATCAATTGGCTTAATTCAATAAGCACACTGCTCATATTCATGTTCAATGGCCACTGTACTCGAGCGTTACATATAGTGAAACAGGCATGAAAAAGAATACTTGAAAGCTGGGAATGCTGATTAAAAAAGGCGATACTTTATGTCTGCCTGACGCAATTAAATTAAGACGCAACAAAAGCAGACAAATAACAAATGCAAGAGAGACTACGATTTATTAAGAAATTAGCATGTTCTTACATGAGGACTGTTAGGTACAACTCTTGGCAATTTTCTCATATACAATGACATTATCCAAATTGTACAGCTAGGCAAGACGTCCCAACACTGCCAAATACACTTCCGCCCATTTGAAGTGCGCATGTTTGAAGAAATCTGTTTGGAGAGCCCGTGGAACGAAGTCTAAGAATCACTGAGAAGATTGTGGAAACAATAACAAAATACCATCTTCTCCAGATTTTTGATTCAAAATTGTGCCTCTTTTCACTGAGAATGATCTCGTACGCTGAGAAGGAACGCCCGCCGGCGGTGAACACCTTAAAAGTAAATTACAAACAAAACAAAAGCCGCGTGCACATCATATTTTTCTTTCTTCTTTTGCTCTTCAATTTCCTTTCCCCTGACGGCTTTCCGCGGTTTCGCATTCGCCAACCGCTCGCGCAATGTCAGCGCGGCGGCGTATGCTGGCCGTCGCGTCCCATTTCAATGCTGCTAGCAGTTGTTTTCAGGAGTTGGTAGAACTAAAGGACTAGGTTGAACCCCATAGAGTTCCGAACTGTCAATGTTGCCGATAACATGAATAACGGTCTCTAACTGCACTCGAAAGCGAAACTTGAGGCCAAATAGTGTTCATATGGGCGCCGATATTGAAAATAGGCATTTATAGGCATTTAGGCACAAACGCCAAAATAGGCATTTATAGGCACCATAAAAACACTATAAAATCTCTTCTTCACCTCTAATTCATGCTCATATATCAAAGTGGGGCGATAGGAGCGCAAGGAAAAAAAAGGCATTTGCCTAAAATCCGGTCTCTAGTCATAACCTAGCATTTATGTTCGTCAGACACACTTGTCATACTATGCCAATTTCGGTAAATACCAAGTTAACGATACGACTATGAGAGCACCAAGACGTAGGCGGCTAGATAGATAGATAGATAGATAGATAGATAGATAGATAGATAGATAGATAGATAGATAGATAGATAGATAGATAGATAGATAGATAGATAGATACTGTCAAAGTTGCAAATGTTCGCCAAGAAATGCTTCGCATTTAAAAGTCGCAGGTCCGGCCGAAAGGCGGGGCATCAATTGCGATAGCAAATTAGTAAAAAGGCATATGTAGTAAGGATGCCTTCCGCCTTATCGGCTGTATACAGTTGGACACACTTGCTTATAACTGAATTAACAAGCATGGTGTCAGCAGGCATAAGCAAACTTGAATAGATCACACTCGATGACCGCAGACAACCGCTGCCAAAACGCTGGCGTGAGCAAGCGTGCTTGTAGCAGCGAGCGAAGGTTCGTGTGGTCTATCGCTTCAACGGAAACTCAGCGGCGAAAGCACAGCGGCGAAAGTTCGCCTTTGGAGCTGTGTGCCGATCGCTTTCAAGATACGGTGCTCGTGACCACTCGCAGCAGCGCAAAGTACAAGTGCGCAGTTGCTGGCAGAGTAGAAGCTGTAGCCTCTCCCTTTCGCGCTGCCTTCCCACTTTCATCCTTTCGCACGCGAGATTGGAGAGCTTTAGATTAGGGTAACGCAAGCGCAGCGGCCCCCTAGCGCTTGGGGCCGCGGTACTGCGCACGCGTACTGCGCACGCCCCTGCGCTTGCGTTACCCTAATCTAAACCTCTGTCTGCACGTGCGCAGTACCGCGGCCCCAAGCGCTAGGGGGCCCCTGCGCTTGCGTCCCCCTAATCTAAAGCTTTCTATTGAATCGCCAGATGCCCTTGCGCCGGTTCCTAAATGCGCACTTGGTTCCGGTAAAGTCCCTCTTTCCTCCGTCGTCTGCTCTCCTAAAGCGCTTGCTTTTTTCGTTATTTTTTGCTTGCGAAAGCAAGTCGACGGTGGCGGCCTTAGAAAGTCCACGTTGCAACTTTCAGGCCGGGCGCGCGCCGCCGCCGCCGCCGGAGACTGCGAATGCGCAGAGGTACTTTCAACATGGCTCTGAGGCAGAAAAAAAAATAAAGAAGTCAAAGCGCGAGCTATCATCGTCCATTCGGAGATACAGGAGAGAGCGAAGCGGCGTTGATCAAAGGATTGCGGTACTTTTCTTATATAGAAACTTTAGGTTCCGGAGCACAGCGGCGCCCTCTCCCTCGCTTTCATCCCCCCACGGCCTTTCGCGCGACGGAGACGTCGCGCTTGCTCTCCGCCGTGCGTTCGCTCTCCGTGAAAGCGCGCTTCCCTCGCGCGCTGTACGTGAGTCCCTCGACGATATTATCGCCCTTGTACTTTATACGGAACCTCACGGCGACGTCGATGGCGGAAATCCTCTTGGAGTGTCCATATAATTGCTCTCGCTATAAAAGCTTGCTAGCCACCATCGCGCTATAGCCATGCGATGGTAGATAGCGAAAATTAAAATTCACAACTTGGTTGATTAACGGGCACGTTGTTATACGGACACGTGTACGTATTTGTCCTTTTCTCGGAGACTGCATTTCCCCCGCTCACAATATTAAGTTATCGCTCAACTCAAGACGCACCTGCATGATTGGAACTTAATGTTATCCTTGACTGTATCTGTTGTGTACGTTCTCGCCGAACCTTGTGTAATCAGATTGTATGCGCGACATGAATTATGTAGCACTTTCTGGAAGGCACGCCGGCACCAGCGATTACGATGGAACCTTCGACGAGTCATGTATAAAATCCGATGCGCTTGACTCGCAGATCACCTTTTCGACGATCGCCGCCAAAAATCGCCGCTATCGTTGCGCTTTGAGTGTAACCTCTTTTCTGGGCACAAGTTCGCCCAATAAATAGCTTCGTGATTTACAGTTTTTGCTACTGGGTTTTATTGCGATAGCAATTATATGGACACACCAAAGCAGATTTCTGCCGTCGGCGTCGCCGTCGCCGTTGCCGTGAGGTTCCGTATGACGTCAGTGGAGATGAAATCGTCGCCGCGCGCCGAACGCTGTATGTGCGAGTGAAAGGGCGCGAGGGATGCGCTCTTTCACAGGGGGGTGAACGCACGGCGAAGAAACAAGTTGTCGCAGTTTTACCTGAAAGGCGAAGCATCAATTGCGATAGCAAATTTGTAGAGAGCTATAGGGAGTAATGATAGTAGCTTTATCAGGTGTATAACCTTGGACATGCAGCAGCACCGGCAACACGCAGAACTGTTGTCGACGCCGTCGGCGTTTTGCCCGCGTTCGCACAAAATGCGTACGGCGTTGGTGACTGTTGCCGGAGCCTCTGATATAAATAGGCACTTGGTGCCGCAGCTAAACGTCGCCTCCCTTTCCCCCCCCCTCCCCCACGGCCTCTCGCGCGTCGGAAGAAGGCGCGTTTGCTCTACATATATGGTGATTGTAAAGGAGGAAAGAGACGCCTACTTCTGCAGCCCTTAAGGGAGCACGGCGCAGAACGCGCGTTTTTTCTCCGCCGTGCGTTCACTCCCCGTGAAAGCGCGCGTCCCTCGCGCCCTTTCATTCGCACATACAGCGTTCGGCGCGCGGCGACGATTTCATCTCCACTGACGTCATACGGAACCTCATGGCAACGGCGACGACGACGGCGACGCCGACGGCAGAAATCTGCTTTGGAGTGTCCATATAATTGCTATCGCAATAAAACGCGCGTTCTGCGCCGTGCTCCCTTAAGGGCTGCAGAAGTAGGCGTCTCTTTTCTCCTTTACAATCACCATATATGTAGAACAAACGCGCCTTCTTCCGACGCGCGAAAGGCCGTGGCGGGGAGGGGGGGGGGGGAAGGGAGGCGACGTTTAGCTGCGGCATCAAGTGCCTATTTATATCAGAGGCTCCGGCAACAGTCACCAACGCCGTGCGCATTTTGTGCGAACGAGGGCAAAACGCCGACGGCGTCGACAACAGTTCTGCGTGTTGCCGGTGCTGCTGCATGTCCAAGGTTATACACCTGATAAAGCTACTATCATTACTCCGTATAGCTATCTACAAATTTGCTATCGCAATTGATGCTTCGCCTTTCAGGTGAAACTGCGACAACTTTTTTCAACCTCCCTACGACGTGACAATACACAACTAAAGAAGACATTTGAGCCAATGCACCGTATACAACAGCGAATGCGGGTTTCCCAGCATGCCGGCGTTCTAATCTACGGACATAATAGTGAAAATCAATAAATGCTGACCAGGCTTTTTCGAGGTACTTAAGTTGCGAGAGGCCGATACCAATATACGATATATTTGTCAATATAAGACCAATATACTGCGAGTGTAGTATATTGGCTGTGGGCAGCCCTGACCTCAAACGAAAATTAAATAGCGTGTCAGCGATGCTGATCTCCCCACAGTAGCGCACCCAGGATATCTGCCAGGGGGTGTTGACAGTTTGCCAATACCATCTAAACAGCCCTAATTTCGATTTCTTCACGGAAAATTGTCCCCCCCCCCCCCCCCCGTCGGTGCGCCACTGTCTCCCCACCCCATTAGAAAACGCCACTTGCTTCCCTGCTGCGCCAACCCTATGACAATTACGAGTTCTCTGCATTCTGATCCTTAAAGCCTTTCTTTATTTGCTGCTTTTGTCAAACATGACTATACGAGCTGCGGTATCGCCACAGGGTTGGGAACTGAATAGAGCACGCTTCGCCTCGATTCCTGGCGTCACCATGCATAAAAAAATGTCGCAGTTTCGCCCGAAAGGCGAAGCATCGATTGCGATAGCAAATTAGTAGAGCGCTATTCGGAATAGGGACAGTAGTTTTATCGGCTGCATAAACTTGGACACATTGGCTTACTAAGTGAATTAACAATCGTGGTGCCAGCGCGCACAAGCAAACATGAATAGATCACACTGAATGACCGCAGCCAACGACTGTCAAAACGGTGGCAACAAGCGCAAGTTCGCGCGGTCTATCGCTTCAACGGAAACTGAGCGGCAAATGCACAGCCCATACAAAGGTCAGAGCCGTGTGGAGATAAGAGACGGTGCGGGCGACCGCCGAGCAGAGAAGTTGTTGGCAGAGGAAAAGCTGCCCCCCCCCCCTCCACCCCTTTTCCCGTTTCTTGCTTTCGCGTGGGAGATTGAGTGGTAAGCATGGAGGAAGGAAAACCTCCATGGTGGTAAGATACGCCTTTGGCGCCGGAGCACAGCGCCGCCCGGCTCCCTCCCTCCCATACCCCAACGGCCTTTCGCGGGACGGTCGCGTTTGCTTTCCGCCGTGCGTTCGCCCTCCGTGATAGCGCGCGTCCCCCGCGCTCTCTCGCACGCGCATACGGCGCGCGGCGACGATTTTATCGCCCTTGGAATTTATACGGAACCTCACGGCAACGGCGACGCCGACGGCAGAAATCCGGTTGAAGTGTCCATATAATTGCTATCACAATAAAAGAGGCCGCGATGAAGCCCGTGCCAGCGAAAGCTTGCGCTACTGTTGGTCTGCACTCGCAATGGAGAGGATAGACAGATCGACGTCACTGGTGCATGATTTTATATTTCTTTCGGTACTGCCATACTGGGCCGCCCGCAGTGCCAAAACGATTTTGTTTAGAGAAGTTTTGTAGCGTTAGCTACACTGGCCTAGCCAAGCCTGTTTCGCGCGGCACATCAAGAGCCGTGCTGCGCATGCGCAAGGATCAGTGATGTCACACGGCTTGCGCACCGGAGCCACCGGAGCCGGTACCTCTCGCGCACTTCGCCGCCGCCGCGCGCGACTCACCGCCGCCGGTCTGCGCATTCCAGAGGAGTGACGTCGTAGCCGTGGTAGACGCACTGGCGCCGGCGCGCGCTCGCTGTGGAGTCGCCGTCTGACACTGCGCTGGAGCCGCTGCGCTTCTGACTGGCGTTTGCCAGTGTGGTATAGCCACGGAGAAGGAGAGCGCAAATGCTGCTCAACAGCGCAGAAGAACGGAGAAGCTTGACTCATCGGATCCCGAAGTAGTTGCCTGGCAATTAGCGGTTGAGCGTAGGAGACAACCAGGAAAGCTAAGAATAATCAGCTGAACCTTTGCGAACGCTACGTATATCCTGGCATAGCCGAGCTAAGCCACTGCAACTTTTTTTGTTGAGTTAATAATATGACTTTCATCATCATCATCAGCCTATATTTTTTATGTCCACTGCAGGACGAAGGCCTCTCCCTGCGATCTCCAATTACCCCTGTCTTGCGCTAGCGTATTCCAACTTGCGCCTGCAAATTTCCTAACTGCAAATTTCTGCCGACCTCGACTGCGCTTCCCTTCTCTTGGTATCCATTCTGTAACCCTTATAGTCCACCGGTTATCCATCCTACGCATTACATGGCCTGCCCAGCTCCATTTCTTCCGCTTATTGTCAGCTAGAATATCGGCTATCCCCGTTTGTTCTCTGATCCACTTTGGGGGTCCTCAATTCCCAAATAGCAATGTTTCCTCTATAATTGCTAATTAAGCAGTTATTTAAGATATCCTTATTAATTATCTGCCATATTTTGCACGATACCGAGTTCCTATAGTGGCCACAAAGACACATAACCTGATAGAATTTAGGGAAATGTCCTTACAAATTTTTCCTTTTTTTTAATAAATTTCCGTGCAGCTGAAACACGACACACAGCTGCAACACAAGTCACGCAACAAGAACAAAATGATAGAGAGACGGTTAGCTAGGACTAGGGGACAGTGTTCTTATTCAAAACCACGAAACTGATACAAAACTAATACAGACGATACAAAACTGATAAATGGAACACTGTATACCTACTGACGACACACAAACCTTACACTAAAACGTAATCACCAGTAAGAACTCATTTCCTTCAGAAGTTCTTTCGGCACTACACATCTGGTACATCTGGTACATCAGCTGGGGCAGCTGGTTACTGGAGCATTCTTTACCATTTACACCCAGTCAAGCCGGCGGAAAGAGGGTAGTCTTGAGACATATATGAACTCCCCCCCCCCCCCCCTCCAACTGGCACCTGGCACCCGGGGGCTCACGCCCCCCCCCCTCCCCTCCCCGCCCGTTACTACGTCACTGCGTTTGATTACTAATTATACTTGGGCGCGCTTTCCTATTTAGGAAAGCACGCCAAGTATATGCATTAATGTACATACGCTAAGTAGGCGGGACCCTGGCCGATGGCCCCCAAGGAATAAAGGACTTTAATAGGAAGCTTTAGCTCGGGCCCAACTCCAACACGGCCTATTCAAATACATGTAAAAGGCACAAACGCTTTTCTGAAATAACCCCTGGACTGATTTTAATTAAAATTGGTGCATTTGAGAGAGAAAGTTAAATTCTAGTGACCGTTGGAAGCGGAATTTCGATTTAGGGCCCTAATTTTGTTAAAATAATTTTCAAAATTTCGAAAGTACGAAAAAAATAGAAGAACCAAGTTTACAAATTAATAGCTCTGGATCAAGAGCAGATATCGCAGTTCTGTAAACAGCATTCATTAGATAATTCAAAGCGGACAAATTCGATATGTCAATTTATATCTTACGTGAATTTGTTACGTTGTGTACAAGGGTTCCGCAATAGCTGTATTTACATATTACTATTTTTTTTTTCAGAATCATATGTCACATATCATTTTGGTCCGCTTTAGATGAACTGTTAGATTTAACTCACAGAATTGTGATATCTTCTTCATTGCTGAGTTACAGAGCTCCCTTTTCTGAAAATTGGCGATTTTGGTCAACTTTACTAAAATAATTGACAAGTAACCAAAAATTCGAAACCAACAAATTTAACGTTTTTCTTTTAAGTGCAACAAACCTCATCAAATTTGGTGCAGCGGTTGTAGACAGTGGCGTAGCCAGAAATTTTGTTCGGGGGGGGGCTCAAGTTGGTGCGTGGCCTCCTCCTTATAGAAGTTATCGAGGCATCAAATACATGAATAATAACTGCAAATTGCCATTGTCAATGCTGCAAACGAATTATTGAACGCTATATATACGCACTGTGAAGACAAGTAAAATATGTATTTTTTCATAAAAGAATATATTCGTATGTCCCAAAAATTGTGGCAGAAATAGCTGATATCAACGCTTTCACGTTTGTTTTTTGTTTTTGTCTATTTAATAAGTAAAGAAAATATGCCGCGAAATTTAGAACTATATCAGTTCGAAACGAGCAACGCAGTGCATGCAGCTGCTATGAAAAACGTAAAGGCCATAAAATGAACAAGTTGAGGACAAATATTTTGATGAATCGTCGTCATTCAACAACCTTGTTTACATTTTTGTACATATGCAAGGGCCAAGGAAAAACCTCAATGACGCTGTCCTTCGTTACAATGGATTGCGCAGGAGCAGCTTTTACCGGTCGTATATTCTAATTGCACCGAAATTATAGTCGCAACAGTGAATACATATAAAAAGCAGTTCTGCAAAATATACATTAGAAATGCGAAGATAGAATGGAATATACAAATGCGAAGATAAAGGGCAAGAAAGTGTCGCTGGAAACCAAGTTCACTGCTTGTATACACAATACCTCGCAAAGATACTCCGATATCCTGAGTCATTACAGACTGGGTAGGAGGATGTACCCACCCCCGCATCCCAAGCTAACAAGAGAAGAGGCAGTGATCTTCCGCAAACTACAGACCGGCACATTCCCGCACGGCACCCTGCTACACGCCATGTATCCTACGAGCTATACTCACAGATGCGCCTTCTGCTCTGCGCCCAATACCCTCTACCACATGATATGGGAATGTCAACAAAACCCATCGATACCACCCATCACCGGACCAACCGTCGAGCAGTGGGAGGCCCAGCTGACAAGCCCGAGCCCTGAAGACCAGCATCGCCTGGTGAGCAGGGCCAAGATATCGGCTCAGGCCCACGGCATCCTGGACTAGGGACGCCGCCCACCTCGGACGATTTTATCGTCTGCTCATTTCCCTAAGTAAAGTTTATTCCTCCTCCTCCTCCTCGCAACAAGATATTTAAATATACGAATAAATCTGCAATAAATCTACGTATCTAAGGGAACGTGACTGTATATAATGCGTCAAACAAGACAAATAAACATGTCGCGCAGTCACAGATAGTAAACTTCGTGCATACGAGTATAAAGACAGACGATCCCCGCAGGACCAAAACTATGATATCAGAATTCGTGATATGCATTTGGGCCATGCTGCAGTCGCGACAGCACCATGTGGCTAGAATAATAAAAAAAGAATGCAGAAATCAATACGAAAATGTGTACTTTAACTGCCTGCACAGCGGCCACGATTGTTCTGCACCCAAAATTAAAGAAGGGTATTGCTTCGTTTCAAAAAAGAAGTAAAAGCATGTAGCTAAAAAGGAAAGAAAAAGACAAACGAAAGCCACAGATGATGCTGCAAGTTGATTTAGCCAACATCCGAGTGCGTTTTTCGGAAATGCCGCGTGGCTTTCAATGAGCAAGGTCAGTCAAAATTGGTTATTGATGTCCCCGTAATTTTTGTATTCGCATGATAATTTTGATAATCATGCTGTTACAATAAACGGTGAACATTTCTGTGGTTTTAAAAGCTAATGAACAGTCATACGTTTTCATAATTATGAGCTAATATAGGAACGTGAAGGAACAGATATTTTTACATGCATTGATTTTTGCTGCTTCGCTATCTAAACGATAAACTTTACTCGGCGGGGAGGTTTAACGAAGCGTTCAGTAACTTCGGACACGTTGATGGCGACGTCTCTGTGGGCGTATAGAAGCGCCAGCATAACCATGCGTTCCTCAGAGATTGTAGAGCGCAAGTGTTTTTTTATTAATCTCACGTTTGAAATTCTCTCTGCGCTGGCAGTGGCACTGGAAGGGTGATTAGAATCTGCAGCAGTTTGTACATGTACATATAACCTGCATTCTCAATGACAGAGGGCATCTATTCCTGTGCTAAAACGTAAACACACTTCTTCGATATCGTTTCCTCAGCACCACGCTCGACAAGATAGACAGCCGTCCCCTTACGGAAGCCAGAATTCTTGGTCTCTGTTCTCAGCCGACGTCGGAACGAACTGCTTTAAAAGCGCTAGTACGCTTAAAAAAAAAAAAAAAAAGAAAAGAAAAAGAAAAAAAAAAACAGGACTTAGTGAAAAACTATAGAATGTGCGGACGTTTCTTTTTCTTTTCTTTTTAATCTTCTCTTGTTTTCTAATTTTTTCTGCCCTTACCCCATCCCCCTGTGCGGAGTAGCCAACCGGACACTTAACCTGGTTAACCTCTCTGCCTTTCACCTCTTATTTTCTTTCTTTCCTTCCTTTCTTCATTCGATATCGATGACATCTTTGTTTAGGTACCTTGCACGCACAGTAAGCTGTTCGAATCCAGCAATATCCGTTGTTTCGTCAGCAAGTACGGAGAAGCAGCCTGCAGTGCTCACTTTTGGATCTAGGTTTTCTTTGATCATTTCACCACAAATTCCTGTAATTTTGTTTTGTACATCTGGTTTAAATACGAGGCATTACTGGGGCAACTTTCCAACTGGTTCTTCAGATATGTATCTCCACAATCAGCTCGCATGCGAAGTAGCGCTCTGGAAATACCAGTATTTTCAGCGGGGGCTTTGCTTAAATCCATAGGACCAGTGTCCCTATCGCCGCGGAGAGCCAGACCTTGCCACCCGCAAAAAAGAACTGTCTCACATTTAATAGGCCGTGAACTTTCTTCTGTTTTCTCTTGTTTTACTTTGCCTGCCCTGGTCCAGCTGATCGATAACATTCGCGCGCTTCCTGAAAATGTTTGGAGAAAATTATCAGATCCCAGCTGGCAGCTGACAGTCATGGTGATATTTAATATTTTCCTGTGTGTGGAAAATTGCGAGCGCGTGCTTCCATTTCTGCAACGGCTTGGATACGGGCATCCGAGTGCGCGCATGTTGGCCCAAGTTTACAAGAACATTAAACCCACAAAGTTCCAGAATAAAAAAATCAGAAGCACGCCTTTGGAAGTGTCAGTGCACCTTTCGCGTCAAAACTTTATGAGAACTTCAAACCCATCAAGTTTCGGAATTCAAATCCATTCGCTCCGTAGTTTCCAGGGCCGCTGCGAGATGCCGCGACGAGCGCGCTCGCTATCGAAAAGCCCTTGAAACTTTGTGCTTGGCTGGGGCTCCTTACGTTATGCGACTCCAGGTGCATGGGCGTTGCCACGAAATCCAGCCCGAGTTCGCAATTTTCGCGCCGAAATGTCTTTTCGAGCGTGAAAAAGATATTGTAGACATAATGCAGAATGATTCTCGGCGCCGGTGGTTGTTTTGGTCGGCGGTGCACGACAGCACGAAAAAATTTCCGGGGGGGGGGGGGGGGGCTGAAGCCCCATCAGCCCCCCCCCCCCCCCCCCCCCCTCTGGCTACACTCCTGGTTGTAGAGAAAAACGCACTCTCCTTTTACATGTACTTGGATAGGAGCACCCGAGCTAGAGTACTCTATCCGAGCTAAAGCTTCCTCTTAATGGATGGGTGGATAGATACTATGAGCGTCCCCTCTGAAACGGGGTGGTGGGTTGCGCCACCAAGCCCTTCTTATTATTTTGCCTAATGTCCTACCCAAGGAGGTTTAAATAAAATTTGCTGGAGCGGAGGGGATGCCCTTAGCTGAAGCCTGCGCGCCGCCATCTTTCCATAGGCAGAAAGCGCGCCTTCCCCACGGGAGCCGTAGCGCGTAGTAAGCGTGGTAGCGTGCGGACATCGTGCGTTGCGTACGGCTGCACAAATCGAGCGAGAAAGGCCTTTGGGATTACGTTTCACTTGTAAGTAGCACATTTTGAGTTTCATGAATATTTATCTGCCTGTCGCAACGCATGCTGACAGGTCGCAATCTGTCGCCCATTTCACATCTGGCGGTCATTGTTTTTTCCAAACAGGTTTCCTAAGGACCCAACTGTGCGAAGCACGTTAGAGCGGGCTGCTCGGCAGGAAGGCTGGAAGCCAAAAGGCGGCGATCACATATGTTCGAGTTACTTCACGCCGGGTTGTTTCGACCGGACCGGGCCTATCTGATACGGCTGCGACCGGGAAGTTGTCCGACCGCATTTGACGCATTTACAAACCACCTGTAACAGCCGGTGAGCACACACTCTTGGGGCGCTATAACGTAAAATGCTTCCAAACTGTTTTGATTCCAAACTCCTGACGTGAAATTTACGTAACCACTTACGCAAGCATAGGGCGGTGACCCGCAGCGTTGTCTGAATAACCCAATCAAACACTCTCCTCGTTTATAGGAGGTCACCTTTGTTCGCTTTCAAAACCAATAACATTGTCTACACTCAGCGGTTTGTCTTATCTAATTGGCTGACAAGAGGCGAGGAGCACGCTCTATAGCGGAGAGGGTTTCTATGGGGCTGAGCCAGCACAGTGAAAATAGATCAGTAACCGCATGAAGAGGGTGGTGCCGGCTTCTCCGATTGGTCCGCTTCGCCTTACTTAGCTTGCGGTGGCTGGTCGAAAATCGCGGCGGCGTGCAACGGAAGGATAAGCATGCCGCTAAAACAGATCCTCAGCAAGGAAGAGTTGGCAGAGCGATGTCGTATGCATGCGGAAAGGGCTCGATAACGTTTTACTCTCACGCAAAAAGGTTTATCATGCACAAATAAATACATGCTCACCGGCAGGTGCGAGTAGCGAGGGCCTGAGCGATCTTCTATTCCTTTCGGAACGGGGCAGTCTGTGGCTATTCAGAAAAATGTTGTTTTGTTCGGCATATTAATGCTTTTTTTTTCGCGTACACGTCACATTGACGTGTTGAGTTTTCGCTGTTTTGTGAGGGCGCGTGACAGACAGGCGAAGTGGACGTAGCCAGAAAACGTTGGACCAATAGCAGAGGGCTAATGGTGAAAATGCGTCGAATCAGTAATGGTTATTTTTCTTTTGTGCGGTTTAATTATGCATAAACAGTGTGTACACGTTTATCAGATGGGGAGCTATCGCGGTTTTCGTGACGTCGCGTGACAGACAGGCGAAGTTGGGAGTTGCCCGAAAATGTTTTCACCCATCGTGGAGCTGATTGCAGAAATCGGAATCAAAACAGTTTGGAATCATTTTACGTTATAGCGCCCTTGTGATAGTTGATATCGCCGATGGGGAGCGCGAATAGGAAAAGAACGCACCAAACGTTTGCTATTCGCTGAAATTAAATAGACGACTCCCTAGACTTCGTCATCACTTGCTATGTTGTCTTAATTAAAAGCATTGCTCGCAACTACGTCTTCAGTAGCGTCGTTTGGGCAATATACGAGCTGTTGTTTTGTCTTACATTTGTGTCTTTTCTGTTCTTATATTTGTGTTTGCTTTAAGCAGTACAACGAGTAAATCCAGTAGTTTTAAACTGTGCAATTCTCACTCCAGCTGAAAAGAAAGCGACCACCACCGAGGCCCCCCGAGTACTCCAACCGACAGAGGTGTTGGGGTTCACAAAGTTGTCGAAAATGTGGCAGTTGCGTCATCTACAAAGCAGTATTAAGAAATGCTACTAAGAAATGCGCGGTATTTCTCAAGAGGAGCAAACGCGCAGCTCAAGAAGAAGAACAAAATTCTGCAGCAGAGCAAACGGAGATTGGCCATAAAGAACGAGACTGCTCAAGACATAGTAAGGGAGAGAGAGAGAAAAAAACTTTATTTTGATGGGGCACGGAGAGGGTTGGATCCTCGTGGTCCAGGGCCCCAGCGGCGGTGGCAGCACTTTGGGCTCTGGCGATGAGCTTTCGCTGATCCTCCAGTGCCAAGCTGGTCAGCACCATCTCCCGCTGCTCGTGCATCGCGTTTCAGTTTTTGGGGATTTTTTAAGCATGCCCGTGTGGTATGGTAGAGGGTAGCCCACTCTGTACGGAAAGGACAAAGGGGCTGATAAAGGGTGGGGTACATCGCGGAAAGGAGCGTGAGTTGTTTTTACCGAAACAACTTTCTTGTGTGGGGGGTGATTGTGATGAATGAAAGAAAACGACGCCGACGACGACGAAGCGCGCACGAGTTCTTTCGCGAGTGGACCACGCATTTTAGTGAACCCGCCAAATCAGCGATGGGCCAGTGGTATTCCGAAGATTATCGTACAGATTTTTCCTTCTAAATTCTTTCTTCTCATTGTTGTAAATATCCATTCTCCTTTTTGTTTCCATTCTTTGCATCCAATTCACTGTCTCTATTTCTCTCACTTTCTTTCTGATGACTCCTGGTTTTATATTTACAGTTTGATTTATCCTGTATTTGAAAGCCCCTAGAGTTACTGTATATGCTACCAAAGGTCGTAGGGAGATAATACAGTAACTCTAAAATGGATGGATGGATGGATGGATGAGGCTGAACTCTTTAAACCGGGCGGTGGCATACGCCACCTAGCCATGACTATTAACATATTTTGCACTTTGTGGTGGGTGAAATTTCACCCCTGCCTTGATTTTATCCACCAATCAGATAACCTCTGTTTGGTTATTTCTACCCGCTTAAAGTCTATTTTGCCTTCACTGTCCCTAAACTCCAATGCTTTGAAAAAATCAGCCCCGTTGCCCTGCACTGCAGGGTCAAGCCCCTCACATAAAAGTATGAGGTGTTCAGCCGTTTCCTCTTCCTCTCCACACGCACAGCACAACGTGTCTATACCTTGGTACTTGACTCGGTACATCTTAGTCCGCAATACTCCTGTCCTGGCTTCAAACAACAAAGAGCTTCCCCTAGAATTATCGTAGATGTTTTCTTTGGCAATTTCTTGCTTGAAAGTTCGGTATGTTCCCAGTGCTGATTTCGTCTGCATCCCTGTTTTCCACAGACCCCTCTCTGTTTCCTTAACCTTTTTCTTAACCGCTGTTTCCTGGTTTGCACCCCTCCTGCAGTCCAAATATTTGATTGACAGTTTTCTGGTCAGCTTCCTCCATTTTGTATCAACATTCCTCATATACAAATAACTGAAAACTCTCCTTGCCCACCGCTTTTCTGCCATTTCTCTCAATCGCTCCTCAAATTCTATCTTGCTGCTGGCTTCCCTGCCCTCGAATGACGTCCATCCCATGTCACCCTGTAACCCCTGAATTGGTGTATTTCCGTGTGCTCCCAGAGCCAGTCTACCTACCCCTCGCTGCTTTACTTCCAACCTTGCTCGAACCTCTGATCTCATGCACAGGACCGCATTGCCGAAAGTCAAACTAGGGACCATCACCCCTTTCCAAATCCCTCTCACCACTTCGTACCTATTGTAATTCCACAGTGCCCTATTTTTCATCGCAGCTGCATTTCTGCTACCTTTAGCCGTCACATATTTTTCATGTTCTGTTAGGTACTCAGCCCCATTGTTTATCCACACTCCAAGATATTTATACTTATCCACCACCTCCAGCGTAACCTCCTGTATCCTATGCTCGCTGCCCTGATTATCATTAAAAGTAATGACTGCCGATTTTTCTTTACTAAACTTCAAACCTAAGCTATCTCCCTCTTTACCACAGATGTCCATTAATCTCTGCAAGTCTTCCTTGCTGTCAGCCATAAGTAAAATGTCATCCGCATACATCAGTCCTGGTAATGACTGTTTAATCCATTCTCCTTGCTTGAAATAGGAAAGGTTGAAGCCAAGTCCGCTCCTCTCTATTTTTTTCTCTAATCCTTGTAAATACAGCATGAACAACAGAGGTGACAGAGGGCACCCCTGCCTAAGCCGCTGCTTTATCTCTATAGGCCCAGATACCTTGTTTTCCCATTTTATAAGCACCTTGTTACTTTTATAGATATCTTTTAAAAGATTTCTTACTCCATCTTCCACCTCTAGAGTGCCCAGTATGTCCCACAAATCCTTTTGGATTACACTGTCATAGGCTCCCTTGATATCCAGAAAGGCAAGCCATAGGGGCCTGTGTTCCTTTTCTGCTATTTCAATACACTGTGTCAATGATAACAGATTATCTTCTAACCTTCTTTCTTTTCGGAACCCATTTTGTAGTTCCCCCAGCACCTCCTCGCTCTCCACCCATGCCTGCAGTATGTCCTTTATAATCTGCATCACCACCCTGTAAACCACTGACGTCACTGTTATGGGACGGTAGTTGTTTATGTCGGCTTTGTCCCCCTTTCCCTTATATATCATGCTCATCCTGCTCAGTCTCCACCCGTCGGGGTCTTTACCGTCCATTATCATTTTGCTCATTGCCTCTCTTAATGTTTTCTTAGATTTTGGGCCCAATGTCTTTATCAACATAATTGGGATGCCATCAGGACCTGTCGACGTGCTACTAGGAACCCTCTTCTCTGCCCTTTCCCACTCGCTTTGTGCCAGTGGAGCCACTGCACTGACTAGTCCATCCTCACCTGATTGAGCACATGCTATGTTTCGTTCTTTAAATTTTTCTGTCATCATTGTTCTTATATGTTCCATTGCCTCATCTCCCTCTAGTCTAACACCTTGAGCTATAACTATAAACCTCTGCTCTAGGCTAGTCTTATTACTCAAGGAGTTGAGATGTTTCCAAAATTTCTTCGCTGCTTTTCTATCCTTTTTGTTTACTTCTGACAACCATTGGCTCCCCTTTCTTCTGATCTTCTCATTGATCAAATTGGATGCTTCCCTTCTACAGTTTAAGAAGTTATTCCATTTTCTGCCTACATCAGCTTCTGGTTCACCCCTCTGCTTTGAATATCTGTGTTCCCTGGATGCTTCCTGACGTTTCTCTATGGCCTTCTTAACCTCCTCATCCCACCAGCTCTTGGGTTTACGTCTTCTGTTCCCTTTTGTCCTGACTCGTACCTTAGTAAGCTCTAGCTCAAATAGTCCTGTTAAATTTGCATATGTCCATTCTGTTTTTGTATCCTCTGAAATTACTTCCTGAATTTGCTGGGTTGCTATTTCAAGCTGCTTTTCCGAGTAAAATATCCCACCTGGTTGTTCATCTTGCCTCCTACCTACTTTCATTTCCCTTCTAAAACTCACCTTAATACGTTTGTGATCACTACCTAGACTTCTGGAGCCATATTCATCTCTGCTCATTACATATTTAGCCTATCGTGCATCCTATATGACATTAGTGCATAATCTATCGTCGACTGCAGGCTCCCTACCTCCCATGTTATGTGCCCTTCACACTTCTCAGTACTGTTGCATACAACTAAGTCATGCATTTCACACATATCCAGCATCATGTTGCCTGTTGAGTCTGTGTACCCGTCCATGTCTTCTATGTGTGCGTTCATATCTACTAGTATAATAATCTCGCACCCTTCTCCTAGCTCATTAATGTCACTTGATATGCATTCCAGCATTTTTTTGTTTTCCTCTTTGGCATTTGCTCCTGTCCACAGGTATACAAAGCCAAGGAGTGTCTGCTCTCCTGCAACCTTCCCTTTTAGCCATAAATGCTCCTTGCATTCCTGTTTGACCATTTGCCAGTTCATACTTTTATGAATGAATGCACCAATTCCACCCCCTTTTCTGCTGCCCTCTGTTCTATTGCAATATTCCCATGCATAGTCAGGATTACAGGGAGGTTGCTCCATGTCCCTAAGATGTGTCTCCACAAACCCGTATATACCATCAGCTTTTCTTGCCTTAATTGCTCGTCTATCTCCTCCCACTTCAGCCTATTCCTGCCACCTTGCATGTTAATGTACCCTATGTCAGAATGACCTTGCCCCTGGTGCTTACGTCTATTTCTTCTGCCGATTCTACGTTTCTTGAATCTTGGAGCCTCTCTGGGTCCGTCTTCGTCTACACTGGTGGTCTTAGGGCTCTGGGTCCCCCCAAAAAAGCCGTAGCTTGGCGCCCTATCCTACTACCTACGCTCCCGCCCGTGGCACCACTGTAGTGAATGCCATCCTGTGCAAAAGGGTGGGAGCCAGACTCGTACACTTCCCGGTTTACCTCCATTATGCCGTACCCAAGTGGTCTGCTCAGACCCCTAATGACCCGGTTAGCCTCAAGTACCCTCCATTCCATCCCGCTAGCCTGGCCCCGGACATGTGGGATTGTGCATATGGTCACATGCACATTCGCAGAGGTTTCTCTGAGTTTACGCAACCCAACCTCTAACTGTTCGTTTAGGTTCTGGCTCCTTCCCTTCAGCACATCGTTGAGACCAGCATAGATAACGACCAGATGTTCATGCTCGAGGTTGGCCGATACCACCTTTCTGACG